>NW_018128149.1:502827-514586 GCF_001952655.1 Monopterus albus | reverse complement strand
ATACAAACTTTCACGGTTTCATTGTTTATCTGTTAGGGACTATTTTCTGCAGCAGATTAATCCACAGTAAACTAAAAGGGTGTGTTCATGGTGATGAAGGAACATGTCACCTGGTGCAGCAGTGTGTTCACTGGTGTGTTAATAGTTTAAGACAACAGTTTAGCTACAAGACAAATCAGACTTTGAACACAATACTAGTTTGGTTGCTTTCGTTTTTGTTGACAAATGTAAAGTTTCACCAGACTTGTACTTTAAGGGTTATGCAACAGTAACTGCCATAAAAACAGAGATTTTCTGTTGATCCAGTTCAGACACACACGGCTCTGCTCGGCTGTGGACACTGGTTCAAACCTGGTTTTTATGTTAATGTCTGTGGTTTTTTACCAGGACGCCAAAGACGACAGCTCAGCATGTATCTGCCCACTGTGTGACAAGAGCTGTCAGACACAGCACCAGCTCACCATGCACATCAGACAGGTAAACCACTGCTGTGCCCACCTCTATGTTGGCAGGTAAAGGTTAAGGAGCAAAGAAGAAGAATAACAGTGACAACACTGTTACTTTAAATCACACATAGGCAGCAGTATGAACTAAATTTGTTTACATAATGGTTGGAAAATACTTCACTAGCTACTAACAAGCTGCTACAGCTACTAACACTACTAACTACCACTGAGTTCTACACCAGCTCCTACCGGTGTTACCTGTGCGACTGCAGCTACTTTGGTGCAGCAGCAACGATATTGTGATTGATTCTCCTAAACCTGTATCAGACATGATTCTTACAAAATGCTGCAGTGTCCAGTGTATTCTGCATCATTTTGTGTTGTACTCTGTTGCATTTACAGTGCGATACTTTGGTCTCTAGGGCTCTAAATCAGCCACTGGTGGATTTGTCTCGCAGCCAGAATCACAACCAAAGATTCCACTTCTCTCTTATGATTGTCAACTGTGGACTAAAGTTTTTCTTTCATCAAAAACCCAGATTGACACATTCACCTCAGAGGACACAGTCTGTCCTTAGACTCTCAAGTCCAGAAAACTCCACAAAAAAACCCAGAAACCCCAGGAAGAGCATGATATTATGGAAACCACAGTATCAAGCAAATCAAGTACAAAGGCATGATGTTAAGTGAATATAAAGTGCTACCGCTGTCGGGGCCTGCCGCTCCTGCTCTAAGTCAGCGTACACCTTTGTGTCCGCAGCACAACACCGACGCCGGAGCGACGGACCACTCCTGCAGCATCTGCGGGAAGTGCCTGAGCTCGGCCTCGTCCCTGGACAGACACATGCTGGTCCACAGTGGGGAGAGGCCCTACAAGTGCAACATCTGTGGACAGACCTTCACCACCAATGGCAACATGCACAGGTACACACACACACACACACACACACACACACACGGGCACAGTCAGCAGCGAGTGTGAGCGCTGTTCATGGTGTTTCTGATCCTCTGCTACATCGAAAAGTGACTGTGACGGTTTACAAGTGGAGAGTCAACCTCAAACTTTGACTTGCCCACAAAAGTCAGTAAATTGGAGCTAAAGCATCATTTGAGATCACGCACAGACATAGGGTGCACGTTAGTGTGTACCTACTTAACACAATGCATGTTTGTCTTTCTATAGTGGGGAGGACATTCAGTGATATAATGCACCCCCGAGCCACTAAAGCTGGTTCTCATAACCTGAACTCTAAAACCAGGTCGGAACCCTCAAACAGCCCTTAGACAACATGTCCTCACAACCATGGCGCGGAACTAAAATGTGTCCATACAACCACTGTGAGACACACACACACACACACACACATAAGCCATGTAGCCTCAGGTGGAGGAAGTGGATGTTTAACCCAGTCCCCAGTCAACCATGATGGGAGCACAACCCCAAAATGGTCATGTGTGCTAGGAGGTTACACAGGAAGTGGCTTTAAACCATCCACCCCCATCACTCACACACACTCAGTGAACAACGCCCAGTCATTTATCAGTAAAGTCCAGTCTCCACTGTCAGACTCAACGGTCCCTTCAGTGTTTGTCTGTTTGTGTGTTTTGAATCTACACGTTAAATAATGTCAAACGTAATGCTGACCCCTTTTGGTTGTTGATGACCTCATGGTTTCATAGCTGACATAATTTGACCAATCAAAGACGAGAGCAAGTAGAATCATCCACTGACACACCAGCACGTCTCCACCCTGAAAGTACTTTTTAAGTAAAGTTTATTTTGGAGTCAAATAGCTTTGTGAAGCTGAAACACTGAAAAACGCGGAGCACCGTTTTCCAACAATAGTTGTATTTTGATTCACCTATTTTTGTGCCCGGCAGTCAAAACACTAGAAGTGTAAAGCATGGGACTTGTTACACTCAGATGAGATGAACAAACTGGCATACCAGAAATAAAAATGAAATAAATACAGTATGTTGTAAAGGTATGCTGAGTACTGCTTGGTATTGTCTAATTTTTCTTCTTCTGTGGTAGACATTAAAAGTGGCCTCTGCTCCTCCCCCTTAAAACCCAGAAGTGAAATAATAATAAGTGTGTAGCTGTAGGGAGCAGGGAGGACCTTATCAAATACAGATAATGGATGAGGAAAGAAATGACCCCAAAAAAAAACCACTTAGGGGGTGAAATGAAACTTAGAGAGCTGATGTGATGGAAAACAACAACAAAGAGGACTGAGATGGCCCAGGGTGGTGGTGGTGCTGTCACATCGCTGAACTCTGTCTCCACCTCCAGAGCAAGCTGCTGAAAATGTGCTGCTGGCATTATTCATTAGGTCCTGTTCTGATTGGCTGGGGGTGAACATGAGTCATCACCTCCAGCCAATCAGAGTAGCTGCTCATGAGTAATGTTGATTTGATGGCAATAACCTCTGAAAGAGGGGTCTGGGCTGTTTGTGCATGACTTTGGGTGAATAAAATGAAATGACAGATTTTAAATACACTCAGTGTTTATACAGACGGGTCAGAAAGGGCCATAATGCCAGCTCTTTATTCAAACATCACAGGGTGCACAAAGATCAGCAAGAGGGAAAAAAATACCCTGACCTACCAGAGTTTTACTACTCTGTTCAATCTTATACTGTTTTTAAATGCTGGTCATATTTAATCAGTTTTGCTTTGTTTATAATTGTGATTGGCAGTGTGTCTAGAAAACACTAATGTTTGTTACATCTTGGAGAAAATCTCTCATTCTGCCTCCATGAGATGTGCAGTACAATGACAGTAAATTGAACTGAATATAAGCTGTTAGCTGGGGAGTTTCACTCTCACAAAATATTTAAAATGAGAAATCTCCCGGTTCATCACAGAGTCTTTGCAGTTTAATCAAAATGGAGCATGGTGCCTAGCTCACTTGTCACTGTGTAGGTTTTTTTTTTTCAATTTACTTTTTTATTGAAAAAGCATGCTGCATAATGAGTACAATCTGCAATGTATTACTATACAATACTTTTGCTTTTTTCCTTTTTTTTTTTTTTTTTAAACCAGAAAAACAAAATGATAAACAACAACAAACAAAAAACATGACTGGGACTTTATTGGTACCTCACTGTGTATAAATAGTCAATGTAGCTTCACTACTACATAGGCACCCAGCAGTTTTACACAAAGTCAGGCCTCACAGGTTTCACATATTCCGTCCATTTCGACCATATCTGACAAAATGCGCCCTCCTGCAGTCTGAGTGCAAAGGCAATTTTTTTCACTTGTATAAATCTCTTGTATGATGTCCTTCCAGTCATCGGTTGTTGGTTGTTCAGGTTTAATCCATCTTCGTGAGACAGCTTTTTTGCTCGCGGCCAGCAGAATATATAGTAATTTCTTGTCCTTCTTATTAAACCCATCAATTACTATATTACCCAGATACATGGTTTCAAATGTTCATGGTAAGGTAATTGAAAATATGTTTTGTACATGTTCATGGATCTCAGACCAGTATTTGTGAACAACTTTACAATTCCAAAAGATATGGAAGTGATTTGCCCCTTTGTGGCCACATTTCCAACAAGCATCTCCAGTTCCTTGATATCTTTTTTGAGTAGGGGTAATGAAAAATCTGGTAATATTTTTCCAACAAAATTTGTGCAAAATGTTCGATTCCATTGAAGCCCATTGCATCTGACATATGTGTTCCCAATTCTCCTCTGGGATAGTTAACCCTCCCTTCTTTTTTCCACTTCTCTTTTATGTAATATGTGTTCCTCCTCTTACGCTGCTGAATGCTGTTGTATAATTTAGAAATAATTTTTGTGGGTGACAATGATTTTGTTAGTGAAATAAATGTTTGAAGGAATCCCTGGTCGGCTAAGGGCACTTTGATATTCTTATTAAAATAGTGTCTAACCTGTAGGTATCTGAAGAAGTCCTCGGAGCTCAAGCCATATTTATGTTTCAGGGTGTCAAAGGTTCGCAGTGTCCCCTTTTGGACAAATGAATTATAGTTGGTTAATCCTTTTGAAATCCAGTTCTTAAACCTGGCACGCCATAAATCCTAATATTCTCTCTTCTAGAATGACTCTCCAATTCCATTAACTTATCCTCCAACTTAATGTGTAGCTTCACAAGTTCAGTCACCGCATCCTCCGTATTCTGCATCCTCTCCTCTGCTTTCTCTATTCTACCTTCAGCTTCATCCAGTCTGCTGTTCACCTTTACAAACTCCTCCCTAATGCCTTCCATATGCTCATTGTTTTCTTGGCGAAAGCCTCTTATTTCTTGCAAAAGTACTTCATGTAACTCGGCAAGTTTGTCGTAGTTTGCCATATTCTCCCCGCCCAAGATACTTTCCAATGTGTTGTATGTATCGTCGTTGCTTTTATATAGCCGTGTCTTACGGTGGTTAGCTTTATCCAGTGGTAGCTAGTGCTAGAGCCAGTTATCCAACTTGACTCTGAGTTAATTTGTTTACTTACAGTTTGTCATCGAGAATATATTCTGTCATATTTCTCACCCCCTCTTGAGTGTAAACTCTATTGCTATTGGTTTTTCCTGTTCTAACTTCAATTCAAGGGGGATTATCTTTACTTTCTCTGGTTCCTTTGGGGGCTCCTACAACACAGCCATCTTGGTGGTGTATCAACCGGAAGTCAACCACTGTGTAGGTTTTTATTTTGGAATGTGCCAGCTGTCATGTTGTTTGCACAGAAAGTCAGTCTACAGGTTTTAAACAACCAGAGCACTTGGTGTGTTTTAGCCATGTTATATATACTTTTATATTCTTGATTTAAGGTGTTTTAGGATGTTCCCATCCCACAGAAAACTAGCTGGAGATGTGAAAGTTTTGTCAGTTTTAAGTTATTTTGGTCTGGCACTGTGGGTTAAATACAGACGGGTCTAAATAATTGTGGCACTGTAACTGACTGGCTGATGGACGTTCATGTTTTAAGGGGAGGAGTGGAAACCAGTGGCGGCCTGGAGGGCTCAGAATTGTCTTAAATACAGCAGCAAAATTTGCACGACGATCAGCCGTAATGATACGCACCAAACGGTTGTGTTGCAGTTTGAATGGCACGTGCATCCTGTTGATGTTAAATGCTGAGCTTTTCTGCCTCCCAGACTCTTGTTCTCTGAGCCCTCAGTCTCTCAGACACAGTGGTATGAGGAGGTGTGGGCAGGAAGGAATTAGTGTAGGCTGAGGGACAGCAGGAGAAAAAGCTTTTAACTGTCACGACAGTTTTCTCCATCATTTTTTCCTCTGTTTGTGTTTGTGCTCATAGTTTTAATGTTTGGCAGTGAGAAGGTCTCCTTCATGCTGCTGAAGCCTGGTAAATAGTAGGAGCTGAATGGAAATTTGTGTCTGACTCCAGCACTGAAAAAAATGCATTAATAGCATGACCTAAAGCAGGAGAGGAGACGATTTTAAACAAACAAGAAGACCTGAGTCACTAACCAGAGAAAGACAGAGGCAGGAAACAGACGCATGTTGTACACAAAAGGGGAATCCATATACAGCTGATCACTCTCCCTTCACCGTTTTCATTTCATACCATACTATTGTAAAGGAACTGATGGCGAATCTCAGTCAGGGTTTGGGAGCGTTTTATCAGTCAAATCCAGTATTGAATCTCAATTAGCTTACCTTTCAATATTTGCAAGTAAATAAAGGCTAAAGGTAACTAAGTACATTCACTCAAGGGCTGTACTTAAGTACAGTTTTAAGGTATTTTTACTTGAGTATTTCCATGATCTGCTCCTTCATATTTGGACTTCACTCCATGTCTGAGACAAATCTTGTACTCTTTATTGCAGTACATGTATCTGATAGCTTTAGATGAGTCAAACCAAAGCCAGTAGAATCATCAGACTCTATGTGGTACTGGGCTCTACAATTTGTACCTGTTTTCTGTTGCTGGTAGCTCACAGAAAGACTTGTGTGAACTAAAAGGCTGGGTTAGAGATTTGAGCGCCACACAGCTTCATGAATCAGTAGATTGTGCCGACCAGGAACCAGATCCAAACTGTCGCCAGCTGTCGGAACATACCCCCAGTTGTTTGCTCTGCTTCTGCATCATTTGTTATTCAGACATCAGCTGCAGCTCCTGATCCTGCTGATCCTGCTGCAGCTCTTACCGTCACTCTGCCAGAAAGTTGGTAGTCTGGTTTAGTGAGGCTCTGCTGTAGCATGACCCCTCTCTTTGCTGCAAGACAACCTGAACTCACACTCAGGGAATAACAAGGCCTCTTGCAGCAGGAGATCTGGATGCTGATTTCTATCAACACACCCTGGAAACGGTTGCGTCGTCTCAGAGTCCTGCAAGTGTTACGAAACAGAATAGGTGGTGAAGAGTTCAGATGAAGCTCATTTACAATGCAAACAGTAGGAGGAATAGAAATAGAGTGGAAGGAAAGCAGGACGGTCTAACTCGAGTTTTCTGTCCGTCTCTGCGAGGCCTGATTTTGCATGCCACGGTGGGAAAATAAAGAGGAGGCCTGTTCGGATGGAGGGGGAAAGAGGAGCAGAGGGAGGAGGTAGAGAGAGGAGGAATCCATTTTGCAGCAGAGCATCCTTTGAAATGTGAAACGTGAGATTTTCCTACTCGGCCGTCTTCAAACAGGCAGAGGGGGTGGGGGGCTGATGGGTACAAAGAGAAATGAAGAGATGAAAGTGAGCGATGGCTGGAAGGAAGGAGGGAAACTGACATCCACCTCACTGTGTTCGGCCAAGTCTGACATGTTTTGTTGCTAATTAGCGAGACAAATTGAGAAAAATGGATTATCAGAAGCCCCTAGTCTGGTGACCGAGCAAGAGAACGAAGGGAGAAAAGAGGCAGAAAATGGAAATGTGTTGCAGACTCTCACTCATCGGCCGAATAGCTACTGTCTAAATGAAAGCTCTACCTTAAATCAACCACCTGTTTACAATGCTTCCCACAACATCCACAGATAAATGGTTTAAATCACTTGATTCTAGTGGGATATAAGACTGCTGTGTTTATGTATAAAGCCAGGAACAATTTATTACCTGGTGGAATTCAAAAACAATTCAATGAAAGGGAAGGGGGATACAATTTAAGGGGTCAGTTAAATTTAAAAATTCATGCTATACGTACAACCAAAAAAAGATTTTGTATTTCCATAAGTGGGGTAAAACTATGGAATAATTTAAGTGTGGACATAAAAAATAGTAATAGAATTGATGAGTTTAAACGTAAATATAAAGGTATGTGTCAATCAAGATAAATTATCTATGTAGAGATACTGCTTGCAAACCAATGATGGTAAGATGATGTCATGGGGTAGGACTGGATAAGTCTGACTTCTTCCTACTCCATTCAAGCATGTACTAGGTATAAGCACATTGATATTAGATTAGCATTTGTTGGATATGTGTAAAATTATGTGTGTTGACATATCAACTGTCTTTACATGCTTGAAAGAATAAATCAAATCAAATCAAATCAAACTCAGTTGCAGACTTTCCCTTTCTACCAAACTCTATTAAGAAAATGAATTAAGTTAAGAACATCACAATCCTCTCAACTCTGACAGCCTGGTGAAAAGTAAACAAAATCACTAAATCACCACTTGCACCATGTAGATACACTCCAATTTTGCACAACCCTGATTTTCAACTATATAATAACCCTATCTATTTCCCAGCATGGCAACAAAAAGGAGTCACTCACTTACGTCACCTTTTTGAAAATAACCAGTTCATATCATTTAATACACTGATGCAGAAGTACGGAGTTCAGAGAGAACAGTTCCTTCAGTACAGTCAACCTAAATCCATAATTAAATCAAAGATTAGTGTAACCAATAACCCACTACAGCTTTCCCAATTAATTGAAGAAATTATGAAAATTACATCCTCCAAGAAAATAATATCCAAGCTATATAAACTCATATCAAATATAGACTCAACAATAACAATACCAAAACTCAAATGGGAAAATGATTTAACTCTCAAACTCTCCACCATCTTGGGCTGTAGAATCCCTCCTTCTCCATCACTTTACTTACTCAGTAATATCATAGAAATCAACCACCTACCAATTAAATATAAAAACCCACTACTCATTTCTCTAGCTATTGCCAAGAAAACAGTCTTTCAAAACTGGAAATCAAAAAAATTACTACACATAAACCACTGGACCAACCTTCTGACAGAATACATCACATTAGAGAAAATGGGATCCACTCACAAGAATAGCTGATCAGCTTTTTATGACACATGGAACCATTTTTAACACATTTCACCTTGAACCAAATACCTGGGGCTGAGGCCATGCACATTCCTACCTACCTCTAAAAATGTAACAAGCTGCTTTTATTAGTAATATCTTATCATTGTTATTGTTAAATTTTCTCTCCTTCTCCCTTTCTTTCCCTTCATAGACTGAATAAGCTGGAAATACCCACACTTCACACACTACAGCCTTGTTAAACACTCTATATCCTTTTGTAATGTCATGTAACTGTTGTCTTGTCTCCCATGTTTGGTACTGTTTTGTTAATATGTTACTTTGCTTCAATAAAAAAAAGAAAGAAAGAAATGTGTTGCAGACCAACGAGAGTCCCTGTTGTTTCCCGAGCATCTCTGAAATGTGAAACTAGTTTTGATGTAAAAGCCCACAGGCATTGTCCACGCTCACCGAGCCGGAAAAAACATCGAAAATCAGGCAGAAACTGATGGACAGAGAGGTGATCGTGGTTTTTCCAGAGTTTAGAAATGCTGCAGTAAATGAACACATTTAAAAAGTAGATGCTGGATCAGATCAACTCCTGGCTAAAAATGAACGAGGAGTGTAGATGCAGAGAAAGTCAGAGAGAGTCCAGATTTCTTTGCAGCAGCATCAGCAGCAGCAAGTCGTCATCTGTCGGTCCGCTGTCAGCTCCGTTATGAGGCCACTGGGCCTGGTTGCCACAGCGAAGCATCCCATTAGCCCATTATGGGCTGGGCAACAGTGTGCTGAGCCGTGATTGGCTCTGACTCTGCTGCACGTTTGAGCCGAGCAGAGAAGAAGAGCTTAGACCTGTTGCTGTGGGAGAAAAAGTTCAGTTCATCTGACACGCCCGAAGAACCTCTTTCTGTCTTTGTTTTTGATTTTGTCCTCGGCTCCTCTGAGAGACGCTCAAAATGCAGGCTTGCATTTAAAGTGAGACTTCTCTTCCCTTCTTCCTATTTGTCCTCGATTTTTCTCTGTTTCCTTCTTTTCCTCCTGATGGTAGAAGCTAAACTTTTCACAGTTTGCCCTTCACTCTGATACATGTTGGACTGGAAGCTGTCAGAGGAGTTCATATGCCTCCCTCCGAGCTGTGAATGGCCCTAGGGCGCCCCTTGTGGTGCTGTGCAGGTACTGCAGGCGGTCAGACAGAGTAGGATGGTTCACATGAGGAGCAAACACTGACTGGCACTAGTACACTGTGTTACTGCCTGTGTTTGAACCTATGCTAGTACTCCTACTGCTGCTGAGTGATTCCTTCCTGCAGAGCACATTCTCCAAATGCAGGATGAGTCCTATTCATTGTAAATGTCACTGTAAAAGATCTGCGGGCCAAAACAGATCTGTGTGGAGTGGCAAGGGGAACCCAACCTTCCTCAAAACACGGAACAAACATGTTTTCACCTTTGGAGTTTTTAACTGGCGCCATTTTGTTGTGCCCTCTTCTCAGATTAGCACCACAGGCCCTGTGTCTTGATGAACCAGCTCCTGCTGATCACATAGTGGTAGTTGATGGACCTGTGTATTCATTTGTACTTTGTCTTGCAGATCTTCTTAGAATCAGGATAAAGTTTAAGCCACAATTAAATGGAAACCCACGCACGCAGTGTTTCATGTCAGTAGTTGTAATTGTAAACTAAGTTGCTGTCACTTTACTCTGAGCTAATTTCATGTTTTTTATGGTGGCGAAGAATGAAACACTTTAAGTTGAACCACTTTAAAAATATTTTAGAGTACTGTGACTCCTGTGTTTGTTGTGTATTGATTTGTTGAGTTGAGCAGCTGTTTGCAACTCGGACATCTCTCTCATACACACACACACACACACACACACACACACACAGATATATACAACAGGGTTGTGTTTCTGCTGACTCTGCATGCATCCTGCTCTCTGATTGGTTGGTTCTGGGGTCACAGTACAATTTAGGCCATGAAGACTTTGCCCTCTGTTTTCCTTCACTCACCTGATTGGTTAATAAACAACTTCCCGTCAGCTGGTCTGAGGCCTGCTGATGCCATCAGTCTGTCAGGACCTCTTATGGGTGTCAAGCCTGCTGCCTGTTGGGTCCTATTAATAGATGACAACATACAGTACGCCCAGCTCCTCCACTGTCTCTTACGGTGACCCCAGCTTCCTTACCTCCTGGCGCCTCCTGTCCTTCCCATTGTCCTTCCCATTTTTCTCCTCAGGTTTCACCTTCAAACAAACACTTGATTTCACCGCAGTTGCTCGTTTTTGTCCCCTGTGGTCCAGACACAACAGATCCAGATGTTTCTAAAACATCTCCTGTTTTGTCCCCATAAATCTTTTTACCTCCCCAACAAAGTCCCATCACTCCGTTCCATATTATTATCCTCGTCATGCTATTGGTATTCACATCATTGTGACAGATTTTCTCATTTTATACCAGCATACAACAACATATCTAGGTGTAATAAGACACCAGCTTATGTTGTAACAGAAGTTTTTGTAAAAATATTTTGGTAAATATCATGAAGAAATTCTCATTATAACCTTATTTTTACAACATTACAGCATTGTGTTTTTATGTTATGATGACGTATTTTCTTGTTAGATACCAATTTATCCCTGTTTAAAGAGAATGTTCCTGTTATAAAAGCTGGGACAGCAGTTGGATAAACACCATCTTCTCATGTTATAACAAGAAACGTTTGTTTTAATGACAGGTTGGTTTTGATTTTAATTGATCTTAAAGAGGATAAATCTGCTTTGTTAAAGTTAACCTGCTGCCAAAGTGAGGTGCACTCCACTTTAGTTGACTGCTGACTAAAAGCCATCTCTTTGTCTTTTTCAGACATATGAAGATCCATGAGAAGGACCCGGCCAGCGGTCTGCTCCCCATCAGCCCCCTGTCCCCCACCAAACGTCGCCGCCCGTCCATCAAGAGGAGGCAGACCTCCGAGGAGGAGAATGGAGAGGAGCCGCCCAGCAAGAGGGTAGGAACATATACAAAGTCCAAAGAACCATTTGGATGGGATTAACATTGTGGGGGGAGGTGGGAGGTTAAATATTCCATGTGGTTCCTGGTAGTGTGTAGGGACTTTAAACCAAACCAGACAAGACTCA
>NW_018128149.1:496891-502796 GCF_001952655.1 Monopterus albus | reverse complement strand
TCCATAAATCCACCTAGACATCATAGCCAACACCTCAGAACCTTCCTGGGACTAGCAGAGTCATTCGGTGACAGTTGTCTGCGCATCCATGAGTGCATGGGACACATGAGCTGCTAAAGGCTGATTTGCCCAAACGTAAATGAAAACAGAGCATTTTGCCGCTTTCACCTTGGTTCCCAAATGTGTGACTTAACATGTTTCGTATTTAATATTGACAGTTTCACCTTCCTTCATGAGCGCAAAAATCTAGTTTCACACTGAGGTGATTTTAAAAAAGTAAAGACAGAAAAGACCCTAAAGTATGTAAAGAAAATACAATAAAATACAGATTCCCTTTAAAGTACATCACTCCCGATGGGATCTAAATTAAAGTAAGACCAGAAAGTTTGCAGAGAAACTGGAAGTAATTTCAGAAAAGAGGGTGAAAAATAACCCACATACACACTCTGGATACGGCTGTGACCACCAGCTCACATCCGATAGAGGTCATATCCAGATAACGATACATATCACAATACAAAGTAAATTCAATCAATAGTTTATATAAATGACTTTGTGGAAAGGCCCATTTCTTATCACACTGTGAATTAATTGGTGATGTGTTTCAGGCAGTGGAGGACGCGGTGTCGGAGGAGGTGTCAGCGGTGGTTCGCGGGTCAGAGGAGGAGCTTCTACCATGTCCCATCTGCTTCAAGACGTGCAACTCCAGGCTGGAGCTGGACGCACACATGGACACGCACCCAGACACCGCACTGAGGTACACACATGACTCAGACTCCCACAATCCCCTGCTTCCTACCAGCACACACCGATGTTTATCCAGAAGAGTTTTCCTTCAGGTTTAAAATGCTTTGCTTTCAGCTGACTAAATGAGTGGCTTTAAACAGTATGAACATGTAAAAACTAATTTCCAGTTTTTTATTTTTCACAGCCTGACATGGCTTTTTGTATAAATAAATAAAATAAATAAATTAAGCTGGTTTAGAAGTTTACATAAACCTCCCCCCTCCTGGAGAAATTAGCAGGCAGGGAGGACAGGATGGAGGTAGGGAGGGAGTAAATCAGCCATTAAGAGATGAAAGGATGGAGGGAGAGAGAGAGACGGAAATGAGGGGCCAGCTTAAAGAAGACGACGGGAGATGAAGGGATTGACGGAGAGGGGGAGGGAGAGGACAACTTAATAAGTCACAGGGAGGAGGAGGTTTTAGGACTCGCTTGGCTGGGCCCCGTTGCCATGACAACACCCCCTCGCCTCCCTAAAAAACACAGTCTGTCACCATGGAAACACAGTAACTAATAAGCACACACAGAAAGTTTGAAATGTGAGAAATGTGTTCATTCATGAAGGGAAAGAAATGAGAAATGAGAGAGGGTGGTGAAAAAGAAAGGAAAGGAAGAGAGAAGGAAAGAATAGAGGAATGAGAAGAGAAAAAGTTTGGCAACAAAAAATAGATGAGAGAGAAGACAGTAGGAAAGAAAGGGAGGAGGAGCAGAAGATGGAAAAAGAAAAGAAAGCAAAGGAAGGAACAAAGACAGAAGGAAAATGGAAAGAAAGGCAGGACAGAATGAAGAAATTAAAAAGGAAATAAGAGAAAGAAGAGAAGCAAGGAAGAAAGGACAGAAAGTAGAACTGTAAATGAGAAAGCAATGACAGAAGCAGAGGAAGAAGGGAGAGCAGAAAGAGAAGAAGTGTGTGAAGTTTGTCTCCTCACTGTGAGGAAGAAAATGAGATGCCAAAACAAAGGGAGAGAAGGATGGCGATGCTGCAGCTCGTCGTGGAGGCAGCAGGAAGGTTTAGCTGTAAATCCTTTAATCAGCCCGTAAGAGGATTGGCTGAAGTGGAGGGAGGACAGAGAGGGGTGGAGGAGGACCAGGGTCTCGTCACAGTAGCAACAAATACACGTGTTCGAAACAGCGATGCTATGCCATGAACAGCAGACGTGCCCGCCCTCCTGACAAAACGACATCAGTGCTTTGTTTTCCAGCCAATATCATGGAAATGTTTCTCACACATTTCTGAGAAATAGCTGATAAAATGTAGCAGTAAATCTGCAGTGAGTCCGTGGTCATCACACACACCTCTGGGGTTTTCTCCTTAAAATTAGAACCGTGTGGTTCTAAGGATGGTTTAATGGCTTTTAGCTGGAAAATGTGGGAGATGGAACAAAGTGTTACCAACACAGCAAAAGGCCTGGAAGTAAAACAGAATAAAAAGAGCTCTTCTGCTATTTTTCTAATTTTATGGACTTGGCATATGACTCACTTAATCAAAACAATTTAGGATGGTTTGCTCTAAAGGGCTCCTGGCGCTGAAGGCCGGCGTTCGGTCAGATGGACAGCAACAGACCTGCCTCTGTGTTCGACACACTGTGAGCACAGCATGGCACACACGCCAGTGTGAAGCCAGTTATTTTCATATCCTGCAGATCCTTTTCTCTGTTAATCAGTTTGTTTTATCCACAAATGTTTGACATTTGTGAGTAAAAACTGACTGCAGTGATCATTCAGCTGTCAGACACCATACAAACTGACTGACCACTGCGGTCCCTGTAGCAGCCCTGGCACAGAGGGGAAGTGACGTCAGTGGCGTAGAGTTCACCAGGTCCTGGTGCACATATGGCCCCCGGGGTCTGTGTCTCCTGCCCCTCTCTGACACCATGTGTGAGGGGATTACACGCCAGCTGGACACAGTCTCAGTGTAAAGGTGAAGGGTGTCGTGCTCAGCCAGAGACACCCAGGGGACTCTGGGACGCCCAGGTCTGCGAGGGCACAGAGCAGCCAGCGACGCCCTCCGCTACCATCAGTGCTCACCTGTAACCAACGTTGAAGCCTTCCAGTTTAGCCACCAGAAACACATTTATACACACAGTCAGTGGTCAGTTTATTAGGAACACCCATCTGGTGCTGAGACGGTGCTGCAGTAACTCCCCCTTCATGTCCAGGTTGCGTTCAGACTGTGTCACTGTGCTGCTGTTCAGCTGGACTGTGTCACACCGGCTGAATACCAGAAACATGATGCAGCATGGGAGAGAATCCACTTTAAACTACTGCAGTACACGTGCTTAGAGATGACAGCTAGGAGGAGGAGTTTCAAGATGGCGCCGTTGTGTTGGGCCTGCCGCTGGCTTCTCCTGTGTGCACTGTGTTTTTGTATGTTTGAAGCTACTGCTGTTATCCCCACCCTGATATACGACCGCCTCACGCTCCTGGAAATACGCGATTCTGTGTTTGATCACCGGAGAGGACATCGTTATCACCAAACCAACTCGTTTCCACCCCCGCCGACCTCGATTCCTTCGTTTCTTCAGCGCTCGGATGGCTGTCCGCCCCGAGCATTCCGGCGGCGACGTCGCGGAAAGGGGTCTGGAACCCATAGTAGGCTGAAGTCTGCGCTTTCATCATCCTTGGCATCGAGTAGATTAAGGAAGCTGGGCTGTCACTCCTCGAGTGGGACCCTGGTGGAATGTTACCGCTTCCTTAAACCCATCGGCCTGGGCTCAGATCCACCCTCCCCACACTTCCGACTGGTGAGACGCTCTGAACGACGGCACTCTCTGGTCAGTCTTCGGCCTTTGAAACGCACCGACTCATCACAGGACAAGCTAAGTTTGCTTCGCTTTGCTCTTTTTAATGCCAGGTCCCTCACCAATAAGACGTTTATTCTTAATGATTTTATTACTACCCATGACCTGGATGCATTTTTAATGACTGAAACCTGGCTGAAGTATGCAGATAATTCCATTTTCTCGGAACCGTTGCCTCCGGGTTATTTATTTTTTTAATGCCCCTCACTTTACTGGGAGAGGGGGCGGCGTAGCGTCGGTATTCAAGCCGACTCTTAAATGCCGCCTTCTCCCGGGAAAAACCTATCCCAGCTTTGAGTTCCAAGCTTTTACTTTTCTTCAGCAGTCCCCCATTTTATGTGTAGTCATATACTGCCCTCCTCGATCAAAGGATTTTATTAATGACTTTGGGGATTTTTTAGCAACATTTGTCCCACAATTTGACTATTTTCTGATCTGTGGCGACTTTAACATTCACGTGGACAACCCCTCAAATCAATTAGCTAAGGATTTTAATGCTCTGTTGGAGTCTTTTGATTTCATTCAAGCTGTTAACTCCCCCACCCATCTGGGGGAGTACGCTGGACTTGGTTATTTTTCGAGGTCTGGCTGTCTCCATTAGCGATGTGGCAAACTTAGCCATCTTCGATCATTGGGTTATTCGCTTTGAGCTTCGGGGACCCAAGCCGGTCCCCACCCGGACGACCCTCGGGCAGACTCGGAGGATTATTACCTCTTCTACATCGGCAGACTAGTTGCTGCTTTTCTGGCATCAGACCTACACTCCACTGAAACGCAGCATTCCTCGATACCTGCAGTGACTTTCCTCTTTGCGTTTGATGCCACCTGTGTCCGTTTTATGGATTCTGTTGCTCCGCTGAGGAGGAAAAGAATTAGGAATCTCTCTGATCCTTGGCTGAATGACGTTACGCGGGCCTATCGGAGACGGTGCAGACAGGCAGAGCGGAAATGGTGGAAGGATGGTCTGCAAGTCTCCTTAGACATCCTAAGAGCCTGTCGTCAGGACTATCAGAGAGCTGTCGGCGATGCTAAGTCTCAGTATTTATCCCAAATTATCTCGGAGAATAGTCATCAGCCGAGAGTTCTTTTTAAGACTATTAATTCGGTTATCAATCCCTCTACTGCTGTGTTTCCTGAAGCTTCGAATGCTTTGTGTGACGATTTTTTATTGTATTTTAGTGAAAAAGTCCGGGCCATCAGAGTGAGTCCTCTACATCTTCCACCCTATGCCCCAGCTGTATCCCACCCCGGTGATACCTTCACCTCGTTTGCTCAGGTGTCCCCTTCAGAACTTAAAAAATGTGTGCTTCAGCTCAAACCCGCTGCTTCTCCGCTTGATCCCCTTCCAGGGAAGGTTTTTAAAGAAGTTATTGATATTATTGGCCCTGGGCTGGTCAACTTTGTTAACTCATGCTTGAGTTCTGGTTCAGTCCCTCCGACCCTTAAGCATGCGGTTGTTAGACCATTACTTAAAAAGCCCAACCTTGACGCTACGGTATTAGGAAATTTTCGGCCAATATCCCTACTCCCTTTCCTTGCTAAAGTTATGGAGAAGTTGGTGCTTACTCAGCTGCAAACTCACTTAAAATCTTTAGATTTGGGTGATAAATTTCAGTCTGGGTTCAGGGCCCGACACAGCCTGCAGAGTCTGCTTTACTCAAGCGGTTATGATTGATGACCATTCTTCCGGCGCAGCTTCCATGACTTCAGGTGTCCCGCAAGGCTCCATTCTGGCCCCTTTGTTATTTTCCTTGTATCTGTCACCACTTGCCGCCATTATAGTTAGTCACAATGTTCCCTTCCATTTTTATGCTGATGATATTCAAATCTATATGCTGCTGGTTCAACCGGAGTCAGGTTCGTTTGGTGCATTACTAAACTGTCTACAGGATGTCAAAACTTGGCTTAGTCAGAATTTCATTTACTTAAATGAAGGCAAATCTGAATTTATTGTTATCAGCCCCCAGTTGGATGGAAGTGCTGTAGATCTTGTAGATCTTGGCACATATGCCCCCCCGCTCGCTAATGCGGTAAAAAATCTGGGGGTAATTTTTGACGTCAATTTCAACTTTGATAAGCAGATCAAGTCAGTGGTTAAATCCAGCTTCTGCCAGCTAAGACTGCTGGCAAAGGTAAAGCCATTTCTCTCTCATAGTGACTTAGAGAAAGCCATTCATGCGTTTGTGAGTTCCCGGCTTGACTATTGTAATGCCCTGTACTCCGGGTTATCCCAGTCATCACTCTCCAGGCTCCAGCTTGTTCAGAACGTGGCTGCTGACAAACACTCGTCGGCATGCCCATATCACTCCGGTTCTGCTATC
>NW_018128149.1:493860-496707 GCF_001952655.1 Monopterus albus | reverse complement strand
GCGCCTTTGCCGTGCATGGCCCTAGGCTGTGGAACTCCCTGCCTTTAGATATACGCTCGATAACTGAGCCGGCAGCGTTTAAGTCAGCATTAAAAACGCATCTTTTTAAACAAGCTTTTAATATTTAGGTGTTCACTGTATTTCGCCAGCTTTAATAATTTACTTTCTAACTAGTTTTAATATGTTAGTGTGTGTATTGGTCCGGTGGGCCACCATGGGTGAGCCCCCGGTGAGAGAGCCGGCCGGGTAGTAGTTGGCCTATATCAATCTTTGGATATCTATTTGGCTTCTTGTCTGTCTGAGTGTTTTTAACTGATATTGTATTGCTATGTTTCTATTGTTGTAGCACTTTGTGCTCCTGAGCTAGAAAGTGCGGTACAA
Organism: Monopterus albus; assembly: GCF_001952655.1. Classification (NCBI taxonomy): domain Eukaryota; kingdom Metazoa; phylum Chordata; class Actinopteri; order Synbranchiformes; family Synbranchidae; genus Monopterus; species Monopterus albus. The sequence goes on along the minus strand of NW_018128149.1, from coordinate 496,326 downwards.
ATAAAGTTTATTATTATTATTATTATTATAGCTATGTCATCAGTGGGCTTCATCACACTGAGCTGTGGATCTTGAATTCTAAATTCATTAGTATACAAATGACTGAGGTGGTGACGTGGGGCTTTGTGGTGTACCTATATTTGCCTGACCCCTGTGGTCTGCTGGTCACAGTCTCTGATCCACAAGCTCATACCTAAACTCCAGTGGTCTCCTCAGAAGAAAATATATTTTCTTAGAATTAAGCAATGAACCAAAATCACTAAATAATACTCTAGCATGCTGCGTGGGCAGTTGCATCATCAGCGCCTCCTCAGCGGTTTCAAGTAAGCAAATCAGAGGGATCAAGATGATCAGCAACAGCTGATGGTAGATGCTTGATTACAACTCTTTTATGCACATTTGCATAAAATAAAAGTTAGCGTTATTGATGTGAAGACACTGATCTGGTCAGCTCCAGGGGCTATGTGTGACATGTTCCATGAACAAACATCCAAGTTAGTCGGCTGGGGAACACAATCAGATCGTCTGGACCTGAGGCTTTAGATGGTTGAATGCAGTTGAGATGTGCTGCAGAGGGATAGGAAGGGATATTGTATCACATTCTTTTCTAGGACTCGCAGTATGAAATCTGCCATAAAAATGATTTACAGACATGGACAAAATTGTTGGTACCCTTCTGTTAAACAAAGAGAAACTCACAATGGTCACTGAAATAGCGTGAAACTGACAAAAGTAATAAAAAATTAAAATGTACTGAAAATTATCTAATGACAATCAGTCATTGCTTTTGAATTGTGGTTCAACAGAAGCATTTTAAAAAGAACAAACTAATGAAACTGGCCTGGACAAAATTTTCCTCTTGTAGCCACGTCCAGGGAGGTTGGATATAGTGCCGTGGACCTTAAACTTCTGAATAATATGTGCCACTGTAGTCACAAGAGCATCGAGCTGCTTGGAGATGGTCTTATAGCCTTTACCTTTAACATGTTTTTCTATAATTTTCTTTCTAATCTCCTGAGACAACTTTCTCTTTAGCTTTCTGTGGTCCATGTTCAGTGTGGTACACACCATGATACCAAACAGCACAGTGACTACTTTTCACCCTCTAAATAGGCAGACTGACTGATTACAAGTTTGACAACACCCATGATGCTAATTAGAGGACACACTTTAGTTTAACATGTCTCTGGTCAAATTATTTTCAATCCTTTCTAGGGGTACCATCATTTTTGTCCAGGCCAGTTTCATTAGTTTCTTTTTTAAAATTCATCTGTTGAACCACAATTCAAAAGCAATGACTGATTTTCATTAGTTAATTTTCAGTAAATTTTTATTTATTATTACTTTTGTCAGTTTCACGCTATTTCAGTGACCATTGTGAGTTTCTCTTTGTTTAACAGAAGGGTACCAACAATTTTGTCCACGTCTGTAAATCACTCCTGGGCCCTACTGATTTCTCCTGCCCATGATAAAACACCTGCCCGTGCTGTTGGCCACTACCCCCAGAAGATGACACCTTGTCTTTATAATCTAGTCGAGCTCTTTTTATTTAACTTCTGAGTTTCCTTCTTTTCACTCTGGCCCTTACCAAAGGCTGTAAGATCCCAGATAGCAGGGCCCATCACCGGGGAACAGCCTGACTGTTTCTGTTTAAGCAGTTATTTTCACAAAAATTCAAGCAGGATGTGAGAACGTCAGTCAGTTTGTTTAAGGTGAGGACTGAACAAAATATCCAAACTTTCCAACAAACCAGCCTCGTTCTCTGGGTCTGCACTCAGTAACAGACATTCACACTGAAACAGGGTGGCCGCGGGTCCTTAAAAAGTCTTAAAATGTCTGAAATAAAGATCTCCCAATAAAAGGCCTTAAAAAGTATTAAAAAGCCTTAAATTCTGATTCGAGAGGTCTTAAATATTTTTTGTGACATTACCGCAAAAAAAAAAAAACTTAAGTCGGAGATCCAATGCGCTGTTTCCAAAAATCCCACTCCACTACGCACGTTTTGCAATGTTTTGCACTGCGGTTATGAGAACGTCAGCCTTCTTCTTCTGTTTCTTTTATTGGCAGTTGCTAACAACAAACAGCTTACCTTGCAGACCGCCAATAAAATGAAGAAGAAGAAGTATTTTTCCCATAGCTCGCTGTTGCTAGTGTCATGACCAGAGAGAATGGATAAATGTAAGTTTAATTATAAGTGGCTTCAGAATGATGACCTCTCATGGTGGTTGAAGCCGGTGCCTGAAAATGTCTTCGAGGCAAATTGCATCGTATGTCGCAGACGTTTTAAACTCGGCACAATGGGCATCAAAGCGGTGGAATCGCACACGCAGAGCGGGAAACACCAGGAGTATGCGAGAGCCCGCGGTAAGAGTTCGATTCAAGGGTTCTGCTCTACTCTTCCTGCTAGCAAGGATGTCACCGTGGATACTGAGGATCCTCAGCCTACAACGCCACCATCTGACCTGC
>NW_018128149.1:487029-489452 GCF_001952655.1 Monopterus albus | reverse complement strand
AATGAATGAAATATTCTTATTAAATACCTTGTTCATTACATAGTTGAATGTGCTGACAACAAAATCACACAGAAATTATCAATGGAAATCAAATTTAGCAACCCATGGAGGTCTGGATCTGGAGTGACACCCAAAATTAAAGTGGAAAACAACACTACAGGCTGATCCAACTTTGATGTAATGTCCTCAAAACAAGTCAAAATGAGGTTCAGTAGTGTGTGTGGCATCCACGTGCCCGTATTCATTGGCAGCTTGGTCTTAAATTTCATATAAGTTGGTCTTAAAAAGGTCTTAAAAAGTCTTAAATTTAATTTGTTAAACTCTGTAGACACCCTGTGAAACGGCGCCACCTTGTGGCCCTACCGGGGGCCTGTGAGGATCATTCCGCGTCACTCCCAGCCACGGTGGCACAAAATAAACAAACCTCAAATCCTTGGGTTTGGACTGTTGCACAGAACGAGGCTGTAGAATGGAAACAGCTGCTGACTCTTAACATGATACAACTGAAAAATTGCTTTCTCCTCTGAGAGTAACTTGGCATTAACAGTTAACAAAATGAGTGCTTTAAATTTTCTGTGCCATAACCCTGACCCGGAACAGTGGGACATGGTTCATGTCCTTAAACACCCGCTGTAACTGTGTGTTGGTGTGTCAGATCACAGATCACAGTGTGAAACGATCTCTCTCCATTGTTATTCGTCTGTTTGGGATTTAATGTCCTGATATCCAGTCCTCTTCTTGACGTACTCTCTAGTAAAATGCTAATGAAGTGTTTTCTGCGTTTGTAGGTGTGATCTCTGCTGCCTTTCTTTTCGAACCCACCGCGGTTTGTTGCGTCACAACGCGAGCGTTCACAAGCTCTTTCCTCAGGACCCCAGTGGCCGGCCCTTCATCCAGAACAACCCCTCCATCCCCACCGGCTTCAATGACCTGGCCTTCATCGACTTCTCCTGCAAGAAGTTCGCTCACATTGCACAGGTATCCGCTTACCACGCCGCTGGCTGCGCACGTCTGAAGCCTCTCGAGAGAAGTCATGTTTACTATCGGTTTCCTGTCTGTCTGTCTTCGTCCAGGTCTGGTGTGAGACAAACCTTCGTCGCTGTATCAGTAAGTTTCACCGGTTCATCTGCGACTGCTGCGACAAGGCCTTCCCCCTTCGCTCTGCCCTGGACCTCCATAAAACCACCTCCCACCCCGACAAACCCGGCGATGCCAACACAGAGGAAACTGCAGAAGAAGATGAAGAGAACGGAACAGCAGAAGACTGTGCTGAAAATGATAGTCAGGATGGTGGCAAAGAAGAAGTGGACTCTGTGCAGGCCGGCTTCCTGGAAGTGCTTGGTCTTCAGCACGTTTCTAAGGTAACAGAAGACAATTCGTGAAACTAGCAGGAACAAATGGTGTGCAAGCCACAAACTGAAGAGATGCTTCAAACACTAATTCAGCTTCTGTGAGGCTTTTTTGGAGCTAGATAGGAATTAGAACCATGCACCTGGATTCTGTTTGGTCTCTGCTGAACAGACTCACCCAGCAATGAGCTGTGATTAAAAAGTTTTTGTTATACACTGTAATGTTGTCCTCTGCGTCTATCAGGTGACGGCTGTCCCCACTGACGACGAGATCCATCAGGCACATCTGGACAGCATTAAGGTGATCCACGTGGAGCCGCCGTGCTCCAGCCTTCCCCAGGAGCCGGCTGCAGCCTACCTTTCTGGAGGCCTGGGGCTGACTTTGGGGCTGGGTGTGGGTGGACTGGCAGCCCTCAGCATCCCCCTGCTGGAGGCCTCGGGCTCGGCCTCCGCCCTGCAGAGCATCTCGCACAGAGAAGCCCTCAGCCTGCTCTCGCTGCAGCCCTTCCAGACCGGCTTCCTCCTGCAGCCCGATGGGGGCGCTGCAGCGGCCAGCGCTGCATCATCCTGCACCAAACCCATAGAGATAGGAGGAGCTGGGATCATGGAGCTAGCAGATATCCAGCAGATCCTGAAAGTGGCGGCTGCGGGAATCAGATGGGACTGAACCTCCCGCCTCTGGCCAAAGCTCCTGGGTTCACTGGAGGTCAAGGTAGGTGTTGGCTCCCTCAGTTCCTTAATACTGGACCTAAATGAATCAGATAGATGCAAACACAGCTCCAACAGGACGATCACATCAGCCTGTCTGCTGAATAAACAAGGATTTACCATGTTCACCGTATCAACTTTCAATAAGATCTGACAACAGTTTCCACTGCCTCCAACCTACCCAGAAAATCAAATAATGCAGCTTTAAAAGCGCCCGCTGTGTGTCATGTGGTTAGGGTGAGGGTGTGGTGTGTTGGCAGCACATTAATAAAAGCTGCCTTTTGAATTCTGACTCCTAGTGGAAGCAAAATTCACTTTCTCTCTTCTCTCCTTCAGGTCAAGTCCAGGGACAGAAGGCGATGCCTC
>NW_018128149.1:486610-486923 GCF_001952655.1 Monopterus albus | reverse complement strand
CCCCCCCAGCCTGCCGCCTCCCACCCCAACTCTCTTCAAAACACCCTCCTCATCGTCTTCATCTTCAGCAGTTGGGAGCGGAGAGCAAATGGATGCAGAGTGCATGGGGGACGTTCAGATACCGTTGTCTGATTTCCCACCAGCTGCTGCCACAGCTGTACAAGAGGAGGCGGGTCTTAATGGAAGAAAGCCAGGAACCAAAGGGGGGAACAGTGGCTGCTCGGCTAAAGGCGTGTTCCCTTGTCGCTTCTGCGACCAGGTGTTTGCCTTCTCTGGCGTACTGCAGGCTCACATGCGCTTCCATCTCGGCATT
>NW_018128149.1:471858-486508 GCF_001952655.1 Monopterus albus | reverse complement strand
CCATTACCCTTTCACTGTCAAGGCTAACTGCGAGCGCCACCTCAGGAAGAAGCACAACAAGACCTCAAGGAAGGACATTGAGAAAAACATAAAGTATGTCACCTCCACCACTACAGCAAACATCGCAACCGCCATGACTGTTGCAACCACTGCCACCACCCAGGACACAGAGACGGGCTGCACTGGAACTGAGACCACATGTCGGTTTTGTGGCGAGGACCTGAAGACCTATCGGGCACTGCAGATCCACCTGCGGACACACAACGGCTGCCAGAGGAAGCCGTTTGAGTGCCGGCGCTGCGGTGCCACCTTCCTGGCCAAACGCAACTGCATCCACCACCTGCTGAAGCAGCACCCTGAGGTGCAGGAGAGGGAGATCGAGGAGCACATCGCGATGCTCCAGCCCTCCGCCCTGCCTGCCGCTGCAGTCACTGCTGCGGTGAATCCGATGGTGCTGAACGGGATCAGTCAGTCTCCAATCCAGCTGGTGAAGGTAGAGGAGCTGGCTAGCGTGGTTTATCCACTAGAACTGGACCAGCCACTGGACTTCTCGACTAAAGGTCGTGCAACCCACAGCCAGGCAGCGTCTCCTGGGGTCAAACTGGAGAGCGTCTCCCCCAGCTTCGACTGCTCTGTCCCGGACCAGCCCATCGATCTGTCTATCCCCAGCAAGAGGCAGCGGAGGGAGTCGGTGAACAGAGAGAGGAAGGAGATCAAGACGGAGCAGAGTGGCAGCAGCATTGTCGAGCAGCAGCACCCTCTGTCCAAGGATGAGAAGACGGCCCTGCCTCCTCTACACCCTCATCCCCAGCTTGGCTGCTACCAGCTCCCCCCTGGCTCCACCCCTCCCCCTGCCTCGCTCCCCAGCCTTAACAGCTCTGTACGACCCCAGCGCCTCAAACCGCTGTTGCCCAAGCCCACCTCCTCGCCGCCCTCCTCCTCCCTCAAAGAGCTGCCTCCTCTCGCCTCCATCGCTCAGATCATCCACTCTGTCTCTGGAGCTCCAGAGCTGCTGAAGAGAGAGCCTGACTCGCTCGAGACCAATCCCCAAGACCTTGTTGCCACCTCTCAGGTGGATTCTGCTTCAGATGCCAAAGGGCCCTCGGCTGTTCCAGAGACACAAAGTGACGACATGTCTGAGGGGTCGTTCAGGTCAGTCAGCTTCGTCTCAAACCTAAACTTTTACCTACAGCACTGCTGCCACATCCGCACTAAGGTTTTTCCTGTATTTTGTATTAATTCTGAGTTTTGGTTTGTCAGAAGCTCCTGCTCCCCCAGCGTGGGGATTTGCTGTAAAGCGGATGTATCTGGGCTTTGGACCATCAGACAAATCAAAACTTTTCAAGATGTCGCTTTAGAAAAATTTGTGATTTGAGCACTTCCAAAATATTATTTTTGACTTTACAAAATAAATGACAGGCTGATGCATCCATCTGTTTTCTGCTACTTATCCAGTGTCAGTCTGTGGGGGCAGCAGGTTACACCAGTTCCCCAGCAGCATTTTCCTGTGGTGTTCCCAGGCCAGAACCAGTTGAGCCAGTTGAGGTGGTTTGGGGGTCTGATGGAGACGCCGCCTGCCTTCAATCTGAGGCACATCCAACCAGCAGACCCAGGATGTGCTGTTCTGGCCTGGGAACACCACATCTCCACAACTCACCACATCACCACAACTCTCGCCTCAGCGAAATAAGGACCAGGCTGACACTGCCGCCATGTCGCAGCAGAGTAACCAAAGAAGAAAAACTTGGTGACACTTAATAACTGATTTCCTGCTCTACTTGTCTCCATCCCACAGGAAGCGGGCCAGGAAGAAATCAGCTGCTCTGCTGGTGAAGGAGAAGACCAACATCGACCTGGAGTCCAGCGGGGAGTTTGCCAGCGTAGAAAAGATGCTCGCTACCACCGACGCCAACAAGTTCAGCAACTACCTGCAGACGGGATCTACAGATCTGGGAGTAAAGAGAGGTAGGATGATGGCTGCTGGGATCATGGTGTGGTTGGTAAAGTTAGGAACTGAAGGCAGACTCAACAGAATCCCCTCACTGTGGACAGACGTTGAGGAGAAGGAGGGAGCAACCAGGGAGGAGGGGAAGCCAGCGGCGGCGGTGCCTCAGTCCAGAGGCAAGAAGAACGCCTACTCCAACTCTGTCCAGAAGATGACCTGCCCCTACTGCCCCCGAGTGTTCCCCTGGGCCAGCTCGCTGCAGAGACACCTGCTGACACACACCGGTAACACACAGAACACACATAGGATGTTGAGTCAGAGGTCGGAGACTGGCTGCATGTTCACACACAACCCCAGTTTGTTGATTAGTTTCAGGTAATGACAAACATTGTCTGGTCAATTCTGAGGGACTTGCGCTGAAGTTTGGTTCATTTTTTGTTTAGTTTAATTAAAAAAAAACATTCAGAAGTAATTAAAGTTGAATTTTATTTGTAGTTTTCTGTTTTGTTAGCTACCAGTTGTGGAAAGCAACAAAGTACATTTACTCACTGCACTTAGGTACAGTTTTGAGGTACTTCACAAAGTATTTCTATTTTATGTAACTTTACACTTTTACTTCACTACATTTCAGTAGCATTAATAAACCAGACATGACTCAGAGAGTAACCCCATGTCCAGGCAGCCCACTGTCCCATGTTGCTGTTCCAGCTCAGAGTGATATTCCTATGACAGTGTGACCTTCATCGTATGAATCACTGACCGTGAAACCCTGGTGCTGGCATTTGGAATCGCACTCATATCATCAGTAGTTTGAAGGTTATTTAAGAAAACCCACGTTTCACTAATGGCGGTTTTCTTCAGGATGCAGCTCAGTGGCTGTCATATGTCAGACCTGTTGACACCTGCTGAGTCTGCAGAGTTTCAGCTAGAATCAGATTTAGTTGTGTGTTGTTTCACAGCAGCCAGTTTTCCCTGAGCCCTGTAAGCATGAACGGTCTGGCCCAGCAGATCCAGATCCGACTGGCGTGTGTCGATCTGTGTAGGGAATTAGAAACGACAACACTGAAACTGGCCCTTGTGTCACAGTGGTGACAAATCCCTTAAAAGCATCCTGGATCTGGATGATGATCCAGATCAGCAACACAAGCTAATACATTGTTCCTTCACTCCCGACTTCTCCAGAACATATCATCCAGATCCACTCATTACTCTCTGAGATGTGCTGTGAACAAGCCAACCAACAAATCAACACCTTTGCCAGGGTTAATAAACCCTGATTAGTTCATTATGAAAGCTGTTTGTCCAGATGTTTTCTCCTCATCCAGACCCCTTGTCTTTCTTCAGGCCAGAAGCCATTCCCCTGTCCCCGGTGCGACGCCTTCTTCTCCACCAAATCCAACTGTGAGCGACACCTGCTGAGGAAACACGGCGTGACCCACAGGACGCTGCGTCGCAATGGCACGTTTGTGAAAAAAGACGGAGAAGAAGGCTCACACGAGAGCGCAGGTGAGAAAATACCACGGGAAGTATAATGAAACCTGGATACCAGATTACAAGATGGCGCCTGTTCTTCCTGCCGTAGAATTGACACTGGCATGATGTTGTGAAAATGAAACTCAATTTAGATGTTTTACAAATGTGAAACCTCCATGGTAGAACGACAGCAGTTTTACAGTTGTCTGTGTTCTCATTGAAGTCAGTGGAGAAAACGCTTTTTGGGCTGTAGGGTGTTTTTCATCGCAGCACCGCAGCTGGTCACTGGAAAAAATTGGCTGAACAACTGAGTGGCAGCACCAAATCCAGATTTCATATTACATCCATGGAAAATGTGAACAGTTTTTCACATTTATATTAGCAAATAGCAGTTTTAGTCACTATAGCTATAGGCAGACCTTTGCTTTAATCATCCTTGATTTGATATCTGTTTTTATTTTCTTTGACATGGGTCCAGAGATCACGGCTTCAGGCGACCCTGATATTAAATAAAATCTGAAACACAATGTGAGATGCAAGCCGAGATAACCTTAATTTGCACTTCACTCAGATAAAACCAGTGCAGATACTGATTAAAAATGTAGAATCGGCCTCAGATCTCAGATGATCCACCTTCAATTCCTGCTAAGGTTTATTCCACCTATGTGCTATAATCTGCTACATAAATAGTTTTACAAATAATAAGACTATGTTGGTGGTTTCCAGCCCGTTCATACTTCTCAGACAGTTTCATGTGAATGTTTTTAAGAGCTAGAGTAAATTCACACAGAATGAGCATGAGGTTAGTAACAGTGTTGGTGTTAGAGGGTTGGTACTGATTGTGTTGTGTCGCACAGAGAGTCAGTCAGAGACTGAGCAGGTAGCACCAGACGTGCAGGACGGGCCCGTCTCCACAGACACAGGCTCCTCCCCCAACACGGAGAGCCACGCCCCTTCTGACCAGCAAGGGGCGGGGTCAAGACTGCTAAGCTCCAAACCAAGCCAAGGTCAGCTGAATTTACTGATTTAGTCAATTTGCAAAAAATGAATCAAATTCTTTTGATAGTTAGTGGTTTAAGTAATTTTTCAAGATGTTTCCAGAATCTTAGTTTTTACTTTGTACTTTAGAAAATTACAACCAGCATTTTTCACTTTTATCATTTAAAATAATCTGAAGGTTAACTGATAAGCAAAATAATAAACATGAATACTTTGTTAAAACTGTCATTTTTATTTATTAAACCTGATTAGGAAATTAGTTTTACATATAAATCATTCTTGATCCATTCATTTCTGTTGTTACCCTGGTGATATTAAGAGGTTGGTTGTGCCACAGCTGGCAGCACAGCTGCTGGGGCTGCAGAGAAGCAGGAGCCAGAAACCACTGAGCAGCCAGAGCAGCAGGGGGAGCCAGAGCCCAGAGCAGCACAGGGGAAACAGCTTCCACAGAGCAACAGCACCAAGGTAACTGCACCCTCTGAATGTACATCAGTTAGCAGGCAATACCCAAGAAAACTCAACACCAGACAGTGAACGTGTTTTCAGTCAAGGGGCATGCCAGTATGGCTGGCCATCGATGCACCTTCAGAACTGGACCTTCTGTATTCCCTTAAAAGTACATTATGTCTATGCACATACAATCTACAAGTATGTCGACATCTTTGTACTACGGCGTGGAACTCCTGCAGGGCTAAGAAGACATCCCTCAGGAGAGTCATTCCATACATTGTATTTTCCTAACTTATCCACAGTTTTATTTCAAAATCTGGTTCTGTACTGGAAACAGATTCCTTGTATGTGTAACATACTTGGCAAAATAAGGTGATAATTCTTATAAAAAAAATCTGTTTGAAATGAGCAATAAACTGCACAGAAGAAGCAGGATCTGGAGAAAAATCTGGGAGACAAAGCTGGAGGTTGGCAGACTTTCACCGTCACTGTTAAGTCATCCAGCGATGACTTGATTTTCTTTTCTTCCAGGTGGAGAGCGCAGATGATGACGACTGCCACAGCAACAAGAGTCTGGACCTGAACTTTGGCAAAAAGCTCATCGACTTCAAGCTCTCCACATCCTCGAGCTCTGCTCAGGAAGAACAGCACACCTCCTCCTCCACCTCTGGTCCCGAGGCTGCAACAGAGAGCCCAGAGGAGAAGGAGAAAAGTGCTATAGCCACCTCCTCCTCCTCTAGCAGCCCTGTGGTGAAGCAGCAGACAGAGTACAAACATGTATGTCGAGTGTGTAAGAAGAGTTTCCGTTACGTCACTACCCTCGCTCGCCACGAGAGGGTGCACCTCTGTGAGGAGACACCAGCTCCAGCATTGATGAAGGAGAATCCACCAGTGAAAGACGAGAGGGCAGAGAGTAGCTCCACAAAACGGCCTGAGGAGGAGACAGAAGAGGAGCATAAGACGGAGACAGAGATGGAGGTGGAGGAAGGAGGAATGAAACGATGTGAGAGTGAGGCAGGGGAGAGTGGGGAGTCAGAGGAGGAGGACAAGGAGAAGGAGGAGAGGAGCGATGAGGAGGCGCCAGAACCAAAGAGTTTAGAGGGAGGAGAGGTGCCAGCAGGCCGAGTGGATAAGAGGAAGAAGATCTGTAGCGTCTGCGGCAAACGATTCTGGTCCCTGCAGGACCTGACCAGGCACATGAGATCTCACACAGGTACGTGTTTGACCCTGTCATAACCTGAAGCTCAGAGGTGGAGGTCTTGGTGTTTTGTTTGATAGGAAATTCAATTAAAGAAAAAAATCAAATCATATTTTTTTCTTTAGTGCCAAATCGCAACAAAAGTCATCTCAGGACACTTTACAAATCTTCCTTCTCCCTCTGTGTCCCTCCAGGTGAGCGGCCCTACCAGTGTCAGACCTGCGAGAGGACTTTCACCCTGAAGCACAGCCTGGTTCGCCACCAGAGGATCCACCTGAAGCCCCGCGGAGCCGACGGATCCTCTGCCGCGAACGATGATGGCAGCGAGGATGGAGACTCGTGCACCCCAACCCCGACCTCCACCTGCCCGCCCTCAGAGAACGAGAGCGAGTGTGGGAGCGGTGCCACTGGGGCCAAAGAGCTGGAGGAGGAGGATGTGAAAGAGGAGGTTGAGGGTCAGCGGAAGGCCGATGATGAAGCGGAATCAGCCACATTGGAAGAGGGAAGCCCTGCAAAACCGGTGACATCTGGTGCAGAGGCCGATCCTGTTTTTTCTGAGAGCCCAGACGTGGAGGAAAGACCAGCATTTTCTGCTGACACGACTCCCAGCCAACATGCTACTGACGCAAAGACAACTACTAACGATGAACCCTCAGCCAGCGACCTAAAGTCGACGCCTGACTCGAACACCTCCAAAGACCCCTCCAGCTCTCCATTGGGGGACTCCACAGCAGCCGCCTCGGCGGAGGGCTTTGTCCCAGGGCTGCTGGAGATTGATGCCAAGCCCCCACTGGAGCACAACCTCCCCAACGGAGAGCCTCCTCTGCTGAGAGTAGACTGAGATAAATCTCCCCCGGCTGTCTACACCAATGTCACCACAGTGCCATACGATGGAAATACGCTACACCTTTTATGATGATGATCTAAAAACCAGCCCACAAAACTTTTTGATAGACAAAAACCTTGTTTTCTTGAAGTGCCTTACTACTAGTTCGACTTCTTTTTGCTATATCTTTATCTGCATTATTACAGAGGATGGATCTGATTTTTATAGCTTTTTATTGATGACAGTGATTTGCATTACAATATTTTTGTGCGGGGAATCTAGATGTCAGCAATAAAAAGAATAAACTTAATGATTTATTATTGTTCTAGATTCTATTGGAGAATTGATGATTAACTTTGGAGGTGCAGACAGACCAACAGTTGCTGACATGGCTGTCAGTATCTGCATTGATTCTTATGTATTTAAATCACAACCCGATTTGAATAGCTGAACCAGCTTTAGATTTGAGAGCAAACTTGTCGAGGTGTGGAACTTGACTTTTTTGGTCCACCAGCCGTGCAGCTTTCCCATATTCAGAACTCACCAGCCACCTGTCTTGTTTCATCAGCCATTTGGATTTTTGGGATAGAATCAAAACTGGGGATGGTGACTGGTAGGCCACCACAGATGGCTGGTGGCCATCTCCCTCTGTGTGACTAAGGAAGCTTTTTGTAACTGGAAAACACATCAAGGCCAGCAGCTCGTCATTGGTTTAGCTCTCTTCAACACCAATCCTCACCTCTCGGCTGGCTCTGATGAAAAAGCAAAAACGTTCATGAACTTGTCACACCAAGTGTCTTTGTAGAAAATGAAAGGGCAGTTAATAGTGTTGATCAGTTTGTTTTCTCTGAGGTGTTTTTTATAAAAACCCATCACACTATTGATCCCTTAATTCATCAGAACCACCATGTGAGTTGGTGTGTGTGTGTGTGTGTGTGTGTGTGTGTGTGTGTGTGTGTGTGTGTGTGTGTGTGTGTGTGTGTGTGTGTGTGTGTGTGTGTGTGTTAATTTCTCATTCATAATCATTCTCAGTTGATTCCATGTGTATACAAAGAGCTGAATATGTGGCACGCAGTGCTAGAGTATTTTTTGTTTTTCCGGTGTATGTGATTATCAGTGATATTTAGGTGTATGTGTGTGGGGGAATTGTATTTTATTCTTTTTTTTTGAACAACTGAACAAATCATAATTTTTAGTTGTGTATGAGTGTGCCTCCCATCTGTCTCCCATATTCGCCCCCTAGTGTTCCTTCATGGGTTATTACAGGGGCTCTGGTGTGTTAACATAACTGCTAACACTTGACCCAGGTTCAGTTTACCTCAATTTCTGCATTTTAACTGCAACCATTAAAACAACAGACAAGAAGCTCTGTAAGCAACCCTTTAAATCCTACGTCTTCCTGAACAGGGCTAGCAGTGGTTATTTTTTGCTAGTCTGCTTTCTGCTTTGGGCCAAACCAGAGCTAGCTGGGGCAAACTCATTAGTGTGGCTTCAGACATAGCTAGCCAGGGCTAACTCAGTATCGACACTAGTATAAAACAGAATTAGAAAATGCCAAGTCATTGTTAGTCAGTGGGCCTTAACTCACACACAAGAAAACCAGTGTATACCCATTAGCTTAATCTTATGGCTATTAGAATGGCTAACGCTCACTAGCTGAACTTGCAGGCTAAACAGAGATCAGCCACAGGGCCAAACATAAGCTAACCCACCAGACCACAAAAGGTAACCAAGCTACCAATGTCTTAACTTGGTTAATTTCGGTGGTATAGTTAGCAGCCCTAGTTAGCTTTAGTCATTAGCCTGAGATTTGTTTAGAGGCTCTCAAGATATCAGCCACAGTCAAAACCTACTCGCTGGGGCTAACTGGCCACACCCGTTAACTAAACTCCTGATGTGTTAAGTTGCTTAATTTTTCTGGTATGGTCAGATGACCCAAGCTAGCTTTTATCATAAGTCTGAGCTTTGCACACTCAGCCCAGATATCAACCACAGGTTAAAACACAAGCTAGCCAGGGCTGTGTGATCACACCACGAATTAATCAAGCTAACTCATCATTAGCTTAGTGAAATTATTAGATGCTCCTAAGAAAAGAACCAAAATAGGCAAAACACTTGCTAGTTGGGGCTAACTGACCAGAGGACACAAGTTAGCCAAGCTAATGCATTGCTAGCTTGGTTAAGTTTTTGTCCAGTAACATTGTAGTAATGAGTTGGCCCTGGACCACTTTTGTTCTGTTTGTCCCTCTTTAGTCCTGTCTGTATCTAGGTAAATAAGGACTTGTCCCTCTTTCCTGTTCCAGTCTGCCCTGAGACAAAACAACTTGTCTTTCTACTTGAGATGTACTTCACTTGGTTTTTGAAACATGTAAATGAAATATTCAAACCCAGTATTGACTTATCATAAGTTTATAAGATACATGAAGACACATGTAATGAATAGGCGTTACAGACAATCAGTTGTGATTTTCAAATAGACAACAGATCTTTTTTAACTGAACTCCTCAGCTGTATCTCTCTGATTTCCAGATGGAGTTAGATGACATAGTGAACGGGGTTTATGGATGGATGAATGAATGGTAGGACAGAAGGGCAAAGAGATGAATAGGTTAGGGGTGCAAGTGAGTGCACACGGTTTGTGTTCCTGAGCTGTATTATCCTGCTCCACATGCAAACAAACACAAGTAAAAGGGGTAATTTCACCCTCTTGTGTAAGCCTAAGTGCAGGTAGTATGTATGTGTATTTTCTTTTTCATGTGAAGCTCAACATTGCTAATTTTTCTCCTTGTACATTTTTGTGTCTGTTTTATGTCAAGCAACCTCATAAGTAAAACGAGTCGAACCTCAGTGGGTCATTGCAGATCTGTAAAGCAGCGTTGCTCAGGCTTTCACGTAGTTGGACAAAAAGATAAATATTGAACAACCGCAACCGGACTGACTGAGTGACGCTGCTGTGAACTGGCACTAACAACTTTCAAAACTACTACTACTAGTACTACTACAGTGGAATATCGCAACACAATCAAGAGAGAACAAGCGTGGGAGTTTCCTTCACTTTGTTTAATGTTAATGTCAAACTCAAAGTCCCAGTCCACCCCCTTATATTTAGTACAAAGTTCACCAGTTGCAGTGATCAAAAGATATTTAAGGTCCAAAAATGATATCTGAGCCTACAGTGCGACTAATTTCCCATTTAAGCAGTCAATTCTAAATAAAATGTTTCTCCAGTGTAGTGTTTTACTGTGGCTCTAGTGCAGTTCACCCTTAAAGTCTCCCAAACAGACATCCCATGCAACCCCCTTTGGTGTTTCAAAACATGCTTGCTTTGTCTGTGTAAGTGGCTAATGGCCAGTGAAAGCAGTGGAAAATGTTACCCAGCCAGAAACATGCTAGACGTGCTAACGTTACTGTTCCCATTGATTACCGAGTCATATTTACTAAAACGGTGCCTTTCTGAACAGAGGAGGCTTTAAAATAAGTAGATGATGCTGCATGGACAATAAACTGCAGTAGCCTCCTCCAATGTCCAGCAGTCAGAATGATTGCTGTTTGTTTTTCATTTCTTTTATTCAGTCAGGTCTTACTGCACACATTAATCTGAATCCACTGATCATGATAAATTTATTGGAGTTAAGTGATTTTCAAAGACAATTTTGCTGTTTTGTGTCTTAGTCTTTATATTTCTGTCCTCCCACCTGGCCCCAAACACCAGTCAATAGCAGAAGGTCAGTCTGCTTTCCTACAGAAGGAGCACATATGTACAAACTCAAAATTACAAAAGTACAAATTAATGAATTGAATTACACTGAAATGTTGAGTAACACATTTTGATTTTGAACTAAATTTTCCATCTTGATGAAGAAACTCTCTCCAAACACTGTTACACGTCTTGTTTGTGCTCTCTGTACACCCCTCTCCTTTGGGATTATGCGTTCATGTATGTCTGATTGCGTGTATGTATGTATGTGCATGCACGGCCATATGAATACTGGACTTCCATTCGAATGCACATGGACTATTTTTAAATGTATTTATTTGGAGCCCAGGTGTGTGTGTGTGTGTGTGTGTGCGTGTGTGTGTGTGTGTGTGTGTTTGTGTGAGTTTCTACAATGACTTGAGAAGAAGCCATGTATTAAATATACCACATTTATGCTGCAGAACTGTTGTGTGGAACTGATGGTTTGTGTTGTGGACTAACCAGCTTGCCGTAGGGCGTGGCGAGCCGGGGTGCAAATCAGACTTAGCAATAAAAAAAAATCTCTGAATCCAAAAAGCTTTATGAAGATCTTCTGTATATGAGTTGAGAACAGACTGTCTGGGTCTACTGGTTCTGTTGTTCTTATGTTAGTTTGGCTGAGAAATGATTTTGTGTTTTTTTTCACAACATATAAATGCATATAAAACTGTGAAAATTCTTTGTGTTCAGTTAAAGGGTGAGTTTTAGGTTAGTTTCTTTTTTTTTGCATGTTAACCTAAATTGTTCAATTATGGATGATTCCTCCTTTTCGCGCTACACTCTTATATATAAAATCTCGCTCTCAGGGTCTTTTCACAAATCCATTACTCGAGGTAGTTATTGTTCTTATATCCTGAGTTGCAACTTGTTCTTTCCAAGTCCTGATTTTTTAAATAATGTTTCAGAACTGTCAATCACTACATTTAGCACTTGACTGTGAACTCGTCATTACCTGTCAGAAAAGATGTCCTTGGATTTTGATGATTAATAGTCACAATATTGTTCATGTTTTCATTTGGTTCTGCCCTGTCGCTCACTTTGATCCCTCAAATTGGATTTTTTGTCCTGGTCAGAGGAGAAAGGGAGCATCGGAGAGGAGATTTAAATACACCCTCTTTTAATGGAAACACACACATGCTGGACCTCAATCAGAAGCATTAACACCCAATCATGTGCAAAACTTTGATTTTCTGTTATCTCCTTCGCCTGCTGTTAGTAAAATATGGCAGTGTTTCACAAAGTCAAGAGATGTAAACTTGTTCTGTATTCAACCCAATAAGAAAAAGTAATAAAGATTATATTAAGCAAAGGTGTGTGGATCAAACGTTGTGGATGTTTTTGTCTTTCTTTTAACTTAACGACACCCTTCAACCGAAAAGCCTACCAGTAGCTTTCAGGGCTGAAGTGTTTTAGACAACGAGTTGCTTTGGTTGTTTTATTTTAGAACTTTATATACTGAACTAATGTTTGGAAAAATATTAGGGGAAGGACTGAAGGATAAAGGCTCAGTTAAAACCCAATAGACCCATAGATTGAAAAAATGTATATATCTATGAAATAAACCCCGTTTCTGTTGGTAAACATATTTTTTGTGGGTGGATGTGAAATAGACTTTAGTAGTTTATTTAACCTTACCTGATGGCAGGGCAAACAAACAGGAAAATTCTTTGGCTTTAGTGCCGTGCGCTTGGCACTGTTTTGGACATGTCCATAGTGACCACCATATATTTATTTATAACAAATAACAAACAATAACAAACAAACAAACGATGAGAGGGGCATTTTGATTAACTTGGGAAAGTGGCAGGGGATTAAGCCCCCCCCATCAGTCTGTGCTCTTACCCTGTAAGATGAGTTTATTGCATGTGATTTCATTTCTGTTTTCTTAATCATTATATACTTTAACAACTATGAATGTACATGTACTATACAACTAAAGTTTAGTAGAATTTCAATCATTATTGCTCTCTGCCCCAGATGTGTAAAACGCAACTTCCTCTTCTGCCACGTTTTTGCTCCTTTCCAGAGACAAACGACACTGGGAAGCTGAGCTGGAATACGATTGGTCCAATGACATGAAAGCCCGCCTCTGGTTCCACCCATAAGTCGCTTCTGTGGCTTTAATTGGTAGAATTAGAATAGTTACTCAGGGTTACTATGGACATTGGCTTTGCTGTTATCCAAGTGAGGACGTGACTTTTGGTCAACTTGTATCCCTATCGCTGTGAGCACAAATAGATAGCAGTGCTCACCTCGTTTATGTTGTCATAATTACAGCTCATCTGGTTTGTTAGTTCATCACTGAAAGACCCGCTTTGGAGCGTTAACGAAGCAATGGCCCAGAGAAAGAATCCCAAAACCCACTCCAAGAAAGGTCAGTACCCTTATGTTGCACGATTCTCTGAGCCTGGAGCGTGCCTTTGTGTCTTCTATGCATATTTACATGTCGTATTATGCAATTTAATATTGTTTTCCTTACTGGCAAAACGCAGAGTAGAACAAAACCGAAAATGTTTTACGAAACGTTTAATTACATTCTTCATTCCGTCTAACATCCCAACATAACAGGCAACATAAACTACTCCTGTCTCTGTTCATTCACTAATGTTCTCACGAATTTCTTCAGGCAAAAAGTGCGTCATGCTGGGCGTCTACACGTAGTGTGAACCAGCAATTAAACAAGCATTTTATTGAAGTGGATGCAGTTTGCGTATTTTACCTGTGCCGACGTGAGAGGTGTTTTTCATACGCTCGTACACATGTTACACAATCTGTTTTCTTAGGTGTTTGCTTGGGAACTAAACAAGATAATACAAAATTGGCTAAGTTTTAAACAGAGCCTGGTTTCATGTTGTGATGCAAGAAAACTGGGCTAGTTTATAGCCATTTTTGCTAACTGTCAAAATGCCCCGAATATAGAGGACTCGATCTGTTACAAGTTAACTAAATGGTTAAGTTTAAATGAAGGGATATTCTGTATGTTTCTTGTCCAGCGGTAGCATAGACATAGCCGTGTAAATGACGCTAAGCTAACCTAGCTAGTGATGGCTCGCTAACACTAGCTAACAAACACTTAACTTTTCATAGACAGCACTTTGTGGTTGATATTGCTGTGTCATTTACGTATTCTTTGCCAGACCCAGCGGTAGACCCACTTTACCCTCACCTTATTTATACATCTATACACCTGAGAGGCTTTCAGGTTAGTCCATCAGTGCTGTCCCAGTCTGTCTCTCAGTTAACAAACTAGAAAGAAAATTTCCCCATTTGAATGGGGCAAGATTTTCAAAACAAAGCTAAATTTCCCCATTTGAATGGGGCAAGATTTTCAAAACAAAGCAAAATATTTTAGAAAACTTCTGAATAGAAGCATGAATAACTTTGAGGAGCTGAACATTTTGATAGCTGAAAGTACAGTGGGTACGGAAAGTATTCAGACCCCCTTAAATTTTTCACTCTTTGTTATATTGCAGCCATATGCTAAAATCATTTCAGTTCATTTTTTTCCTCATTAATGTACACACATAAAGGCCTAAAAACCATCATAAAGCCTCATCCGGTTCTTTCAAACCAGGAACTCAGAGGGACGACTCAGACCACTTGAGTATATAAAAAATATAACCGTGCTGGTTTATTCAAAGAGTCACAGGCAAGCATTAACACTCCAAGTCCAGAGATCTTCCAACCCCAGGCTGCCCAAGCAGCCCGGAAGCAGCAAGACCCCGAACCACGCATTGCTATACAATATTAATCCTTTCTGGGCTGTCGAACCGTGACGTCACCTGATATGCCAGCTTGGCAGCTGAGCAGAGCAGTAGACAAAACATGAAGAAAATAATGTGTGTGGCTGTTGTTTTCGTGGTGTGTATCTAAAACAATTTGACATAACATTACACATTAAGACAAATATTATGGTTACTTTTACCGTCATAATAACATTCGTCCCTGACTGCCGCCTTTCTCTGATTTTTAACTAACCTTGCATTTAACATCCTGAGGAGACATCCTGGCTACACTAAACAT
>NW_018128149.1:468002-468801 GCF_001952655.1 Monopterus albus | reverse complement strand
GTTCCGGTAAGTCCAAACATTTGAGATAACGACAAATGGCAGTGATTACTGTTGAGTACATGAAAAAATTTTCACTAAATTGTTTTCTGTGGAGTTTATTCCTTAAACTGTAACTCCACAGTTAATATTTTTCAAGCAAAATTGAAATAACTATTTTACAAAGCAGATTGTTGTATTTAGTAAGACTATGAGTTTATGTGATTGCAATTAAATCTACAATAAATAGCTGTCAGTGTCAAAGAAATGGTAAAATTTGTAATCTTTGAACATAAGGTTTGTCAAGAAAGTTGAAACTAAACCAAAAGGTTTGGTATGCTCACATTGTAAATTGATAATGTAACAATGATGAAGCAGAGCCTTGTCATTCAGTTAGCAAACCTGCAGACCTTAACCTTATCAAAAATACTTGAAATGATGGTAGAAATAGTGAATGGGCTAGTACTAACAGATACTGTGTTTGGAACAAGTGAGGACGTGTAATAAATGACAAGATACAGATAACCGGCTGCATGTAACATCACGGTGGAATGGAGGTTTACGAAAACGGCTCGGTTCTGATATAAGCCTTCGGTCGCGTTTGTTCACACAATCCTATTGCATTTGAGTAAAATGACTATAATCAGAGCCACGAATGTATTTCAACGACGAGCGGTTTGCTGTTAGCGGACCTGCTACAATGTGAAACACGTTCTGATAAAGAATTGACAATTGAACAAAAACGATAAGTGCGATCGAAATAATCTCTTCACAGTGAGCAGCAGGAGCTTTCAACCAAAATGCTATCTATGTCCAAATAGTC
>NW_018128149.1:465551-466658 GCF_001952655.1 Monopterus albus | reverse complement strand
AGTTGAGAAGAAATGGCTGAAGTTCTTTGTTGAATAATCTGAAGGATGAGATGCAATAAAGTAGGAATGGCCTTAAAGAGCTGAACATTTTGATACCTGAATGGCTTTTCTAGTTGAAGGTATGCTGAACTTATTAAGATGTGAAAATAGTCCAATAGGACTGTTATAAATTAACCCAATTCTTTTGTTTGAAGCATGAGAAGGGAAGACAGGAGATGACTGTTTAAAATCAACAGAAAGACTGATCACAGGTAGGTCATACAGCGCTGGATTTATAGAGACAGAGCTTCTGAATCCTGAATTAAGTTTTTATAACACATTTATCTTCTTAGGCTGCTGTACCGTGGACAGGGGGGCAACCTTCAATAGTTTGTGATCCTATTGGTGATTTAGTGTGAGCAGGTCATCCCCTGCGCTTGCTTGCTTGCTGATATGTGGTCTATACCAGGTGTGTGTCTGTGTGCGTGTGTGTGTGTCTCTCTGGCACCCTGATCTTGATCTCGAGGTACACTGTTCAATGGGTGGCCTGAGTTGCAAATTTTCAAAATAAAGATAAATATTTCAAAGGTATGATATTTAGAAAAATTCTGAAGAGAAGCATGAATGTACTTGGAGAGCTGAACATTTTGATACCTGAAATAGCTGAAAGTATGCTGAGTGTAGAATTTCCCCATGTGTTTGAATGGGGCATGATTTTCAGAATAAAGCTAAATATTATAAAAGTATGAAGTTTAGAAATGACTGCCCTTGAAAAGCTGAACATTTTGATACCTGAATGGCTTTGCTAGCTGAAAGTATGCTGAACATGTTAAAGATGTGAAAATAGTCCAATCGGACCCCACAAAGTGGGTAAAACAAGTAGGTGTGAATGTGTGTGGGTGGGTGGGGGGGCGATAAAAAGGGGGAGGGGAGAGAGACAGAGAGAGCAGGAGGGGAAGAGAGACAGAGAGGGGAGTTATGTTGGGGCATGTCTCAATTGCACTGCATTTTATGCACCACCAGATGGCACTCCAAGACTGTGTCATTGACTCAGCACTTTGAGCTCCCATTGACTTGTATTGCAAAATATAAAGCTGAATAGATTAAAAAGTATAAATGTTATAAAAA
>NW_018128149.1:462098-465173 GCF_001952655.1 Monopterus albus | reverse complement strand
GAGCATAGTGTGGATGCTGTCAAGCATCCACAAAATAAATCAAGAACAGGAGAGCATAGTGTGGATGCTTTACAGCCCTCTGTGTGTGTGTGTCTGGTGGAAAGGTTTGGTCTGAATTGCCCCCTTCCCTGGCCTGGTTCTGGCCTTGTTTAGTCCTGTCTTTGGGTCCATTGGAGACCTTCAGCAGCCCATGCAGTGCTACCGCCACTATGGCATCTCCTCCTCCCTCTTCTCAGCTCCTGTAAAGGAGGTCCACACCGAGGAGGAGGTGTCTGAAGAGGAGGGAGTGCAGCCTGCGGCCCAGGATGGAGGTAGGGCTGATATGGTGATTAAGGTTTGGCCTGGTTTGGTTCAGTTTGGGCTTGGGTCTTATCTGGACTGGGTTGTCTTGGTTAGGAGGTGTTAGTGAGGAGGAGGTCCCGATGATGGAGGAGGATGCTGTCTCTGAGACAGGTATGAACGGTTAATGAGCTTGGTTTGTTTTGGCATGGTTAGTGGGTGTCTGCATACGGAGGAGGGCTCATTAATCCAGTGATGGCCATTTTTCGGAGTTTTGTACCTTAATATACACAACCAGTCAAAAGCTTGGAGACACTGTCCCATTCAGTTCAGTGGGAAATGCACTTAAAATAGCACAGTGTAGAACAGGTTTTAACCAGCAGAGTTTCATGTCTCAAATCCTGAAGAGCTCCAGCTGTGAGCCAGCCAACACTGTAAGAAAATGGGACTTTCACCTTTGAATCCACCTAATGTACGTCTAAAGTAATTCCTCCCTCTCTGATATGCAGTGTCCTGCATTAACACTAAATAACAGCACACATTGTTATCAGTCATGTAACAGCCTCTGAAAGTGCTGAGGGTGTCTTTGACACCAGCTGCTGGATCGTGGATGTAGAAAGTGAAGTATAAAGAAACCTTTCACAGGCTTCATTGCTTTTAGAGACACCTGACATGCTGTAGACCAGTCTAATTAAGGACAATGCTATTTCTGGTTTCTGTCTTGAACTTTAAGGCCGTTAAACATGTTGTGATACAAAGGCCAACAGCTGTGTCATTAGCTACAGACAGTTATAAATACTGGTGGACGAACAGCTGTCATCGACTCCTGTCTCCTTCTGTCAGGGCCGTGTTGACTCTGTCTCTATTCCCGGGTCAACCTGCCCTGTCCAGTTTGTTCTCTCTGGGCCTCTAATGTCAGTTTTAGACTACATCCAAAGTTCCTGTGCTCCTTTAAAAGTATCTTTCTCAATCATTTAATGTAAAATAGCCTGAATTTGGTTGATAAAGCAGAAGCGTGGTAGTAAATGAGTTCAGATCAATTTCCCGACATGATTCTGAACAGACAGATTTTGCAGATGATACAAGACCGACAAGAGTCATTGGATTTCTCCAAACTGCGTGTTGAAATCCACTGAGGAGGTTTTAATGGCATCCTCATGTCGGCAGACAAACTCCAGACTTTCTTCAGATTGCTCCCAGGGATCATCGAAATGTGAGGCTTTTATTTTTGCTGTGATGAGCCCACTGATAGGAGAGCTGCTTCATGTAATGTCTGACTCTGCGGAACCTTCATGCTGGTTTTCTACATGTTGTGAATGAGCAGTTTCGGTTCAACTAATTTGTTTTTCATAGAGTTTTTTTCATGACCTCACTTGTTGTAAAAGGACTTTTGATTGTTGGATTACACCCTGTTTTATGATTTTGGATTCATGCTGTACCGACCGGTTTGAAGTCAAGCTCACTATTAAAGCTGACAGACTGTTCGGCTGCTTCCTGTTTTGCATTTGCACTTGTGTCCTCACTACAAGCCCTTTACAAATGTCTTTTTAAGTCTAACCTAGCTGAACCAGCCTGGGACTCTCTTTAACACCGTTTCCCTGTGTCTGATGTCCTCAGAGGCCAAGACTCCACCAGCGGACAGCAAGAATGGAAGGAGGACAGATGGAGGGGCAGGAGATGCACCAGGAGGTCACAAGTACTCCGTGTTCACCTGGTTTGTGGTGCTGGCTCTGCTGGGAGTCTGGAGCTCTGTGGCCGTCATCTACTTTGACATCGTGGACTACGACAGCGTCATCGGTAAGAAAGAAGATTGGTTTAATAAGTGTAAAATGATTTTACACGAGAACATTAAATAGTTGCTTTGACAGATGTTGAAGTTCAGCAGTCTTCACGTCAGGTTGAATGTTTACAGGACGGCAGCAGCAAAACGTTTAATATTGTGTTGTGACAGTTGCAGGCCTAGTTTTTGGTTCACAAGAGTGAATGTTGTCACAGCGATGGAATCTCGCAAACATTTGTCCAACAACCATACACACACAAACACACACGCTGCTGTGTGTGCCAGAAGTCATTTAATGTACACTAAACTTAGTTTCTGTTACTGAGCGGTGTGCCTCGCTGCTGCTCTGTCTGGTCGGGGCCTTATTCTGTACGACGCTTTGGTCCCTCTCACTGCAAACACCTACAAAAAGATTCACACTTATTGCTTCTGTCCTCATCGCTGCTTCTCTTCCTCTTTTCTCTCTGTGTTGTCTCTGCATGCAGCCAGAGCTAAGGAGTTTCGCATGAACTTTTCTGAAGTTTTACAAGGTACGGTCTCAGGTATTACACATTCTGTGTTGTGTATGGATTTGTACCAACTCCATGCTACCCAGTGATTCCATGAGAGTGAATGGCGATGCCAGAGAGTATGATGAGTTAGAAAAAGTTAATGTCAGATGTGACAGAGTGAGAGAAGGCTCTGCTGCTTCCCACCAGTGTTATATTCATCAGCCCTGCTGCTTCCCATCCCGCTTTTTATTTGATTTGATTTGATTTATTCTTTCAAACATGTAACGACAGTCAATATGTCAACACACATAATTTCCCACAAATCCACAAATGCATTATCAATTTGCTTATACCTAGTACATGCTTGAACGGAGTAGGAAGAAGTTAGACTTATCCAGTCCTACCCCATAACATCATCTTACCATCATTGGTTTGCAAGCAGTATTACTACATGGATAATTTTGTTCTACACCACGCTAGTGATATCCTAAAAAATATTACAGACTGTTAACATTCTTACATAAT
>NW_018128149.1:459900-460318 GCF_001952655.1 Monopterus albus | reverse complement strand
ATTTAAAAATGGTTCATATCCTTTGTCTAAGTCATTCTCTCTGTAAACTGCTATCCAGTCCTGCCCCCCTAAGTCCTCCTTAAGCCTCCTTACAGCTTGTTCATTAATCACCCTCCTATAGAACAGATTTGTTTTTGGCCTCTCTTTTCTAAAATGGCAGTCATAAACCAAAAATACAGGTAGATGATCACTAATATCATTTATAAGTAATCCACTTGTCATTTTGCGTTCAATATAATTGGTAAATATGTTATCTATTAGTGTTGCATGCTCGGTTGTTACTCTACTTGGTTTTGTAATTTTTGGGTGTAAACTACATCTATATAATGTTAGGTTATTTCTTAGTTAGATAGATATGGATTAGAGATCTGTTGTCTATGAATGTTTAGTGCAGACAGGGTGACTAGTTTGCTGTAAC
>NW_018128149.1:453340-459637 GCF_001952655.1 Monopterus albus | reverse complement strand
CAGCTTCTGCTGATTCAACATCTCAGCTACTTGCGCCGCTGAAATAGAATCTTCTTCAGCCTCAACATCTTCGCTCGCTTCGGATTTATTAGCTCTTTTCCCTCTTGGAGGCATTTTAATAGTTGTAGAATTTATTAAAAGACTTGACGAGGTAGAAGATGTTAAAATTCGTGGAACAGACAAGAGGAGCAGTAAAGACGTCTGCTCTCGCTTGCAACCCGTAAATTTATCTGAGTGACTCTGTTTTTACTAGACACTGTAGCCGTCAGGTACTTTTACTGTAATACATCACACACTACACTAATGTCCATTTACTACCACAGTATGTTCATCTGGCTCCTTTTACTGTTGACTCTGATAACAAACCTCAGAGAGTGAACCAGACTCAAAGTAGGGGTGGTGTTTAAACAGCATCCATGTATCTGACCATATCAGCCCTGTTCTAAGAGCCACAGAGCACCAGAACAAGAGTGAGACTAAAGGAAAGCGGAAGTAAATGTGTGCTGCTACGTTGTGGTGTAAAACCAAAATATATAAGTGAGAAAAAAACCAGAGCACATACAGAGACAGTGGTTTGCAGCTTTAAATTCAAAGATCCTTCAAAACAAAATGTGCTTAAACACTGTTTGGTAGAAACTCTGGCAAATTTATAATATGCCATTAAAAATGTACCACATCTCCAGAACACAGCTGTAAATAAATCCCATAAACTTGGAGTATTACTGTCGATCTTGCATCAAAATACCAACTGTGTCCAGTATCTTGCTACTGTGTGCATGTGGACAGCAGTTTACCTGGCCCTCTACAAATTCACGATGGTTTATCATCTGTTAGAATATTAGTACACAGTCTGCACCTGACTCCCTGTGGAGCTGGTTCAGGCTGTGTGGTAAGATGTGCGAGTCCAGTATTGTGTTGCTGCCTCACAGATCCTCCACCACATCCTTCCTCAATCTGCAACTTCACAGTTTTAAATTAGCACTTTGTGTGTTGACATACTGATGTGCGCTGTACGCTCTCTGCTATGCTCCTTTTCATAGCTGTATTAGTGTTTTCATAGCTGTATTAGTGTTAGAGTTCTCCTTCTTAACCTGAGCCATTTTGTTGTGGTTTGGTTGTTTTCACATGACTTTCATTATAAACTTCTCTCTCTCTCTCACTCTCCCTAAACGTGGCTGTCTGCATTAACCTGATGAGCTAATGCTCAGCGGGTGAAATCAAATTAATCGGGCCTAAAATTAGGCACCAGTAAAGTTGGGGTTCAGGTGGGCCAGTCCAAAGCTCCAGTCACTGCACAGGGTGATCCAGACATGGATCCTGCACCAAGGAGGTTGTGTTTTACCCACGTTTGTTGGGTTGTTCACAGCATACATTTTTTTTGGAGAGGTAGAGTAGATCCATTAGATTGTGATGCTGATCCAGACCGTCACCCAGATCCAGGATTTTTTTAAAAAAAAGGTTCCTCACCACTGTGAGACAGGGCCATTTTCAGTACTGTTGCTTCTAACGTCCCCATAAGATCGACCACACACCACAGTCGTATCTGGATCCAAGTCACATGCTGGATCTGCTGAATGTTTCACAACACCTGAAATGTACACGCTTGTTTTCTGACATGTTTACTTTTATCTGTTATCTCCATGACCCTGTTTGTGTGGTGACTAGGCAGCAGTAATGTGAATTTGTGTCTTTGTGTTTTGGTCTTCATGCACTCATCCTCCTCCAGGTAAACTGAGGGCCTACGACGCAGATGGAGATGGAGACTTTGACTTGGAAGATGCCAAAGTTCTGCTCGGCAAGTGTCCTATAATTCTTCTCTAGTGTTTCTCTGCCTGTTTTCTCTTTCTGATGCTTGACTGATGTGGTTTACAGTCAGATATTAACGGTAACTGCGCTTACACTTTGGTTTGAGCCCTACTAAAGCAGTCCATGAGATCAGGTGCGTCTAAAACTAGCCTTGGTGATGTGGTGACTTGTGTTCATGAATGTCTGGTTGCTTGTTTTGCGGCTGACGGGACAGAACCAACACTGTGACCACAGATATTAATGCTCGTATCAAGAACAGACACAGTGCAGTGTTGTTGGCTGATGTTTATAGGATGCATACAAGCCAAAGACCAGCCATAGCTTTTCAGTTTGCAGAGTGAACTTTGAACAGTAGTAGGTTAAAAGCCCATGTCTAACTCCAGTTAACTGCAAAAGCAGTTTGGTTCTCACATACGGCTTAAATTAGTTTTATGCATGTATCTATATAATTTCAACCATAAAGAGAAAAGTTGTTCACTTAAAAGTGAAGAACAACGCAGAGAGAGCAAATATGCCTGCCCCTATTTGTTGGCAGGAAGTGTGCAGAAGAAGAACAAGCAGGTCATGTGTGCGACGGTCAAATGACCCAATTTCCTCCCAAACCACTGGGTTACAATATGTTCCTCCCAGTTTGGCCTGATCAGAAGCTTCTCCATAAACGTCCACCACATGTGAAACGTCCTGGTCTCTCCACTGACCCCGTTGCTGTCGTCACTCTCCTCCATGTTTATTGTTACCAGTCTGTGAGGGGCCGACACCGAATGATGACAGTCTGTATGTGCAGAGGAGGAGACGTTAAAATGACCACATGGATTCTGATCTGACGGCGCTTGCACAGAGGTCAGAGGTCAGATCTGGCCCAGATCTGGTCTGGTCTGTTCACACTGCTGTGGACACACCAGGTCAGGGTCACTGGGAAGGAAACGTCAGATCTGGGATGTGGACAGAGCCTTATTTTTTTGTCTGTGGTTCATCCGTGACTTCTTTAATTCACTATCTTTCTCTTGTCCCGTATCATCATTCTTTATTTTGGTCCTATTTTTCGTATGTTGCTTGCTCTCCGTTGCTTTGTGCCATCTTCCTCCCTGCCTCACATCTCTCCTCCTTATTCCTTCTATTCCTTTAGTTTACTCCCTAATGGCTTTTCCCCTCTTTGTGCTTCACTTTTGTTTCTTCCCCTGTTCATCTCCGCTTCCTTTGCCATACTGTCTGTCCTTTCTCTTCCCCTCTCTTTCGTCAGGCTTGACCAAAGATGGCGGTGATAGTGCGAATGCTGAGTCACTCGAAGAGGTTCTTAATATTTTAGCAGAGGAGGGCTCTGATTGGATCTATGGCTTCTTCACCTTCCTTTATGACATAGTGTCCTCACCTGTAGAGTGGGGCAAGGAGGATGAGGGGAAGGAGGCGGCAGCCAAGAGGCAGGAGGAGTCCCACATGACCTCCTCAGAGGAGGAGGTCACAGGGGTCATACTGGACCTCCAGAACCAATAGGAGGACAGGAAGCAGAGCCACAGCCAGTAGCAAGACTCCTTGGTCCCATTACTGACCAGCGAGGACCAGACTGGGCTTACTATAGCCCAGTCCAGCTGGAGGAGGACGGCAACGTGTATGTGGTGGTGCAGAGGACCTGATGTCTGGTTTCCACTATGGGAACAAACTGGGCAGATTGGCCGAACCCCAGAATCACAAACTCATCCCTTAACCTCTCAAAGGAATTTCATTAGCCTGAAACTATAGATTTTTTTTTTTTTTGCAACACAGCAGCTGATTGGATGGATTAGCTCAGTGGTGTGTGTTCACTTATCACATATAAACTCTGTCTTAACATAGATTAAATAAATTGTTTACAGAAGAAGTTCATGGCCCTGAACGGTCTTGTAGAAATGTTAATCCCCTTGACACTGAGACATTAGTCGGTCTGTCCCAGTGAACATTTAGTCATCTTTGAAGTGTTTTCACAGCCAGATTGTGTCGTTCTAGCAGCGACTGGCAGGCTGTGTTTCAGCAGTGTAGCCGGCTTGTAAATGAAATGATTCAAATTCAGGATTGATGGTGGGAACAACGCAAAGTATTTTGTCTGTTGTATTGCTACAATGATCGTACTGCACTTCTTTCTGTCCAGCCCGTCGGCCTGTGTCTGCACTTACACCGCTGATATTTACATCAATTCTTTATATTCTACTCGGTCGTCTTTGGTGTGTTGGATCCTGTTCACTCAGATACATTCGAGATTGAAGTACATATTCAAATTAAACTTGACATAATGTGCTGACACAACAGTGTCATTGCAGTTTTTGGTGGTTGTAATAAAAAGACCTGCAGCTCAGTTTGTAGCTGCACTAGCTGTGTTTAGCTTAGTGCTCACATCGCTGTTTCATCTTGCAACTATGTTTACTTCGGCCGTGTTTAGTAAAAGTTAAAGATCACTGTTAATTTATCCACATTTTGGCAAAAGTACAGTATATGCTACCAATCTAAAGTCTGGACACACTTTCCCATTAATCTCTCTCAGCATAAGTCTGCAGGAGATTTTTCCTCATGATTCAGTTATTTTTCTTCGGATTGGACATGTCTAAAGTGATGAGGAGAGGCAGGACACCGTGTATCTTTCACAGTAAAGTGTCAGCTGTCCCTTGTACTGACTTGCTTTGCTGTCTGTTGGTTCAGATGAGAAGTTAAAAGGTCCTGCTCTCGGGAGACGCAGGCTGAGAAAAGGTACTATACGGCGAGTGTGCACGTGTGTGTGTGCGCACATTTCATCACTGATGTTCAGCTGACGGCTCTCCTGACAGATCTGTCTGTTCCCAAAACTTGTAGAGGACAGAAAAGAGGTGAAGGAGAAAGGTAATGTCTCTGTCTCTTGTTGTGTGACCATGTTTTGTGTACTGTGTGATACAGTGAGAAGCCATTACACTGCCCAGAGGTGCAGGGTCAGTTCCCAGTTGTGCCACCTGCAGTAAGCATGAAAGCAGAAATCAAATTTGCACCTGACTGGCAAACTGAGCTTAAGAATATATGCTTCCTTATAGGTTTTGACAGAATATACATTATCCTTGTTTATCCAGACAGAGTCGAGCTGGTGCACGTGTTTACTGGCCTGCCTGGGTATTTGCATCATTCAGGTGCTATGGTGTCGATGCTGGTTTAAGCCAGTTAAGTGACAACTGCCCTGTGTTTGGCTCTTTGTTGCTGAGCTGTGGGTTAAACACCCTGCATAGGTGACTCTGAGCTGACAGACCTTTTTTTTTTTTTTTTTTAAGCTTCAAGTATCAATAAATGAATTAAAGAGTTGATGAATTAATCAAAATAAACTTAGACCTTTTTATAAGTGTTATGACCATTTCAGTACTGCACTTGCATTTCTTCAGACACACACCAAGGCAGACAAGAAATCAGTTTTATTATTGACATTAAACTCTGGCCTCTAGTCACTGGCGTGCTGTAAAATGCACGCAGCAGCATGTCTGCTGTGATGATGGCAGTGAACTCTGCATTGCTTTGTGCTGTTCTCTGTAACAAGTTGTGGTGTGTAGTCTGCACGTTTTGTCTACGTGACCGTCGTTTGTTTTACTGCGGTTAAAACCTCACACTGAACCTCCAACTTCAGACCGACCTCCTGTCTGAGGCCTTCGGCTGTGCTTGGCTCTGAGACAAGAGCTGAGGCTGATCCATGAGAAGATGGAGGCCAAGAGGATCACTCGCATTGCTCTGGCCAAGATCCGGGCCTTGCTCGCTGAAGAAGAGGAGAAGGAGGTGGCCTGGGCACTGAAGATGAAGATGCTGGAGGCTGCCCAGGAGCAACTGAGAGAGGAGAGAAAGAAGGAAGCAGAGAGGATGGAGAGAGAGGCTACAGAGAAAGCTGAAGACGAGATACTGGCACAGGAGAAGGCAGAAAAGAGAGATGGGAGATGGAGAGACTGGCTGAAGCAAAGGCAGCCAGAGAAGAGAGAGAATGGCTGGAGCGAGAGAGAGAGAG
This sequence comes from Monopterus albus, assembly GCF_001952655.1. Classification (NCBI taxonomy): domain Eukaryota; kingdom Metazoa; phylum Chordata; class Actinopteri; order Synbranchiformes; family Synbranchidae; genus Monopterus; species Monopterus albus. The sequence continues at coordinate 453,855 of NW_018128149.1, read as the reverse complement.
CACCTGGTCAGGGAACGAGAGAGAGCAGCAAAGGAAAAGGCAGAGAGGGAACAGCTAGAGAAAGAGAGGCTGGAGAGTGAAAGAGAGAGAATGGCCAGAGAGAAGGAGAGGATGAAGAAAGAGAGAAAGGAGAGGCTTGAGAAAGAAAGGCTGGCCAAAGAGAGAATAGAGAGGGAACAAGAGTGAATCACCAGAGAGAGGCTAGAGAGGGAACGCGTTGCTAAAGAAGGGGAAAGACTTGAGAAAGAAAGGATCGCCAAAGAGAAAGCAGAGAAAGAAAGGCTTGAGAGGGAGCAGCTCGTTAAGGAACGAGAAAGAACAGCCAGCATGGAGCAAGAGAAGGCTGAAAAGGAGAGAAGTGCCCAAGAAAGACAGCGACTGGAAAGAGAGGGCATCGCTAAGGAAAGAGAGGATTGCCAGGGAGAAGGAGAGGGCAGAAAAAGAGTCGAAAAAGAAAGACTAGCAAGACATAAGGAAAGGATGGACAAAGTGGCTGGAGAGAAGGAAGAGGGGGA
>NW_018128149.1:439483-453219 GCF_001952655.1 Monopterus albus | reverse complement strand
AGGAGCGGTTGAAAAAGGAGAAAAGCCTGGATAAGGAGAAAACAGCGAGGGCAGCCCAAGAGAAGGAGCTGGTGGCGAAGCAGAGGCTAGCCAGAGAGGAGCCAGAGAGGCTGGCAAAGGAGGGAGAGAACGAAACGCCACAAAGAACAAGGTGAAGTGTCGAGAGATTCTGGAGAGGAAACCGAACGCTTCCCAGCCAAAACATCCAGTAGCGGAGGACAGAACAGACAAAGCCTCAGCAGTCAGGAGAGAGAAGAGCGTGGTGGTGGAGAAGACAGCTGTGGACGGTAAGAAGTAATGATACTGCGGCTCCAAGCTGCCATCTTGTACATGGCGCCACATCTGGCAGGAAGCACAGAGCAGCACCGACACAGAGTACATAAAGAGTGACTGATGTTAGGTTCATGGCTGTGGGGTGGCTGTGGCTCACGAGGTAGGGCAGTCATCTCCTGACCAGCAGGTTGGTGGTTCAACTCCGGTCTCCCTGCATGCCTAAGTGTCCCTGAGCAAGACACTGAACCCCGAATCCCGGTGGCTTGACTAGCGCCGTTGTGTGGCAGCCTGTCGTCATCAGTGTGTGAATGTTGTGTCTGAATGGGTGAATGATGTAACATCTCCTGTAAAGCGCTTTGGCCAGTGCAACACACTGTGGAAAAATGCACTATATAAATACAGTCCATTTACCATTTCGTGGATTTACAAATCAGGCTTTTGGCTGCTGGTTGGAAACAAAACAATGAGTCCTTCACCAGAACTTTATTTATTCCAGAGTGACCGGCACCAACTCAGATTTTTTGCTTTGCCTTTAACATGTGAGAAACCTTTGTTAAATAAATTTTGGTTTTCAGTTTAAACTGTGGCTGTCTTCCTTCTTGGTGTGACCAAACCCATGTGTTGTCTCCTCCGGCAGCTGTGTGCTCGCCAGTCGGGCACTTTGTTTTTACATGCTGATGCCGTTAAAGTCTGTTCCCCAGTTGTAATGCTCTTTAAAAGTGCCATCACACCAGGCTCGCTCTGCTGAGTCCTGCCCGCCTCCTCTGTTCGCTCAAACCGGCCCCTGGTCTCCTCGCTGCTTTAAAGTTTCTTGTGATACCTGAGATGAGAAATCAAAGTTTTTGGTTTGGTTTGCCTCTGACCTTTGAGATGCTGTAAACCCACATCAGTTCTGCATGTTTGTGCCTGTTGTCATTTTTCCTGTTGTACTGTTTTCATCTTTCTTGACTCTGTGCATTAAAATGAGCATTGTCCAAGTCACTTTTTTTTCTTTTTTTTAAGATAGAAAGGTTGTTTAGCTAGTTCCAGTGTTCTTGTATCTGTTCCTTAATTACTTACTAGTGTCTCTCATTATGTAAAAAGTACACGGATTAAGTGATACAGTGAAACACGTATTGAAATAACTTGGACTTGCTGAGATATTTTTTGTTATAGGTCAAGAACCTTTGTGCTGTTTGGACTATATTATATTTAGACAGAGTTTTCTATTTAAAACTGCAGCAAACTTTGGGCCAACAAGCCATCAAGCAAACCCTCGGTTTGGCAGCCAACCTTTAGATTAGTCAGATGTATCTGGAGTTGAAAATGATGGAGAACAGTGAAGTTATCAGTCCTGCTTGTACACATCCATCACAGGTCAGAGCAAACACATGAAAACAGTTTGTCTGCTGGTCAGACTGACACGTGAAATGTCAGTAATACTCCCTTGTTGCACCAGAACACTGTGCTGGCACAAGTACAGTCAGCAGGTCAACAGTGACATAAGATGTTGGATGTTAAACACTTTGGGTAAAAATAATAAGGATAATCACCTTTATTTGGCCAAGTATGTTATACATAAGGAATTTGTTTCCGGTACAGAACTGAGGCAGCCATCTGCGGCGCCAACTCAACCGATGGCTCTAATCATCGGGGGCAACAGGGGGGTTCAGTGTCTTGCCCAAGGACACTTCGACATGTGGACTGCAGGCACTGAGATTCCAACCCTCAACCTTCCAGTTGGGAGACGACTGCTCTACCCACTGAACCACTGTCGCCCCCAAATGTTACTGTTCACCTTTGTCTTCCTTTCCAGACAAGTTTGTTTTCACTTGTTGACACTGCATTTCCAGATCTCAGCAATTAATGCAGTGGGTGTAGCGTTGTAACAAAAAGATTTATACAGAGGTGTGTGACAGGAGTGGAAGTGTGTGTTTCATGTCTGACGTCAGCCCTTCTAACCACTGGACAGGGCTGAAGGAGGCACAGAGAGCGGGAGACTCACCTGAAGGGAACGTAGGTGAGCACACGCGCAGCGCCACTTCACACAGGCGAGCTCACGCACACGCGCAGCGCCACTGCACACAGGCAAGCACAGACTGACCTGAAGCCTGAGAGGACCAACCTGTAGGTGCTTCCCTCACTCCCACCTGTGAACTGAAGCCCCAGGGTGTGTTTGCCTTACCTGAGCTTTGCTCCATGTAACTGATCCCAGGTCTGTAACCTGAAGCTTTGTATCGGCTTCACCTGACACTGGGGGCCACCCATTACAACCAGTCTTCTGATGTCTGACATAGTGACGCCCTGCTGCCCAGTATGTAGAGCACGGCTTCACCCACACAGGAAAACTCTGTAATATGTGCTGATTCCTGACAGGTGCGATGAGGGGCCACAAGATGACCCTATGAGTGTCAGTCAGACAAAACCCGAGCTGCAGGAACATTGTGCGCTGTCTGACATGTAGGAGAAACTGGTGGTCACTGAAAATAATCATTAAATGAAGAGAGTCTTTTGGTGACAGTTTGAAACTAAATATTTCTAATGAAATACACCCTCAGGGCTCCTGGATGTGAGTCTCTCTTTGAAGAGACTTAACCTTTCCTGTTAAAAAGTCAAAATGGCCACACCTGAAAACAGCCACAGTCACAGAAGTACAGACTGACACGGTCTCTTTCAGTCTGGGCCTCTGCTCTGTTGTCGGAGGGTGGGGAACTTTTACATGTGTCAGGGTCTGGCCTTGAATGTATCACAATCAGTTGTTGGTGTGGTGTGGTGTGGTGTGTGTCCTCCATCTTCCAAGTTTTAAAATCCAAAGAAGCCAGTGAACATGTGGCTAAAACAGCTAATAAGCAAACTGCAGAGTCACCAGAAGCCACACCCACTCAGCCGCCGACTGCAGAGGCCGTATCAGGTGTGAGCATCATTTCCATCACTTAAGTAATAAAAGTTAACTAATGGTGATCTAATATTCTAAAAGGAGTATGTCATTACTGTATTGAGCTTATATCACTGTAATTAAGAGTCCGTCGGCCTCTGCTCTGATGTTCACGTTGAGAGTCACCAGGTCAGCAACCTGCTTTGTTTATTAATTGATCACTGTCAATAAATAACTGTATTCAGATGTCACTTTTCTAGCTGCGGAGTTCCAGCTCAAACTTTCTCTCCTGGTTTGATCATGTTAGTTTTTTTCTTTTTTACTTCTGACTGCTCAAAGCCATAGAAAGGCTCTAGCAGCATTTCAAGCCGGTTTACGTGTTCCTCTGGTACTTTTACCACTGGATTATGTGATTTGTATTGGTTTGTTTTGTATTCAGCGTCCGTCCTACTACAGACTGAAACTGGGGCAGCAGGAAGGGACGCAAATAACAAAAGGAAGCCAGGGGTTTATTGGAAGCAAAACAAAATCCAGCTGTGTTTAGTAAAACATTGTTTTCTGTCTGATTTCTTGTCTGTCATCTTTAGAGGGTGAACCCACACCTGTCCTCGATGATCAAGGTATGTGGACTGTACTATGACACTGTAGTACTGAGTGAATGAGCATAACAGATTATCAGAAACAGATGATACACAGCTTTTTGTATGTGAATAAGGACAGCGACAGCTAAACAGTGCTTCATACTCAGACGCCATGTTTGATCAGGCCAGTTCGCTTCTGTGTTATCAGGTATTTGAAACTCGTTATCCGGAGTAGCTGTACAGATGTTAAACATGTGGCCTGTGACGTCTGAGTGTTTACTACTGTGTGTCCTGATCAAACTCTGTGATCAGCTGAGTGTCTGGCACCTCTGTGCCACTGGGGTAACGTTACATCCTCTGTCTGCTCCAGAGTCTGGGCCCCAGGACGTGGAGTCAGATATCCAAGGTTGGTCTCGCACTGACAATGGCTGTGAAGCTGCTGTGTTTCTAGTGTGATCGCCGATACGTTCAGATCTTGACCATTTGTTCTGATAGACTTAAGTGCAGCTCAACATAGTTCTGTATATTTACAGGTAAATGCCAGCAGGTTTGTGCTTGACCTCCAGACAGTTTTCCTCTTGAGGTGGAGCAGAACTAACAGAACCTTAATCCTAACAAACCAAAGCAGAACAAGTGAGAACACAGCAGCCCTTTCTCTAACATAAGAATGAATAACGAAAAACAAAATAATGCAGCTTCCAATGATTTATTCGTTGGCATTGATTAGGAACCAACAGTGAGGAGCATGCTGTCTGTGAACAAGATGAGAGCAGAAAATCAAACGTCAGACTCTGGTTGGCCTCATTTTTAAGGCTGATGACATGTTCATGTTTATTGTGATCAGGGCTTAATTGTTCTTTTAATTTAAAATGTCACCATCAGGTTTGTAGGACTTGAACAGTGATCGGTCGCATCTCCTCTCTGTTTGTTCCCATTCACTTTGAAGTTCGACTATTTAACTCTGTCCTGTTTTCTCTGCGTCCTCCTCATCCTCACCTTCCCCGTGCTCCCACGCGTCCTGTCTGGCCACATTAGGCGTGTGTTTTAACTTGAGTGTTTTCTTTCTCCAGACGCTGTCCTTCTCCCTTCACTGGTGGAAGATAGCTTTGTGCCAGGTACCAGCATTTTCTCTTCTCCTGCTTTTACCTTTAATGTAGAGATCACCCAGATGGCGATGAAGGTGATGATACTTGTGTTTAAGGAGACCAGTAGGAGTTAAAGTTGCCTTGATCCTGATGATGGCCTCTGGGACGGCACTGTGTGCATAGTTCAGCTGCATGCAATCTGTTGTATTGCTTGATGAACTCATCACTCTACAGTATTTAATCCTAGTTTGCAACATTTGTCCAATTTCTACTTTTTTAGCCTCAGAGCTTCTGTTCTGACCTTGCAGAATGTTGCAGCGTCTCTCCAACACACTTTGTCAGTTGAGAGCGACCTGCCCGCTGTTTGAGTTCATTATTAAATAAGAGTCTGACTTTGTTAAGGGGTTTTTCAGAGGCTTTTTAATGTTTGTTCTCCTGACAGTGCAGTGTAGACTAGACGTACTTGTCAGTACAGTTCAACTGCAGCACAGACTACAGCCTCCAAACCGATCCGGCTGAATCGGCCCCTCAACAACAGCTGCTGCATCAGACAGACCTAGCTTTAGCTCGGTGTGCCTAACAGACATGTCTGTCTCTTGTAGATGATCCACGAAGCAGCGTGCATCCTTATGGTCAGTAAATTATATTCTTCTCTGTCCCCTGCCTTTTCTAAAGGTTTATAGTTTCCATAATAATTTGCTTCTGCTGGTTCATCCCTTTATTTCAGAGGATGAGGCCATTGCCATCGATACCACCGGAGGTGAGGCATTTAACCTGACATTTGTTGGATGATGGGGCGGTAGTAATAGTAGAGACAGGTGCTGACTGGGAAGTTAGTCATAGTGACATGTTGGTGTGTTTGTCTCAGACGCACACAGTAAACACGCAGTGGACAGAACACTTGTTTCTCTTTTCTGTTGCAGTTCTGGTGGAAGAGCCGCCGCCACACCAGAGTGTAGGTGAGTCCAGAGCTACAGCAGCAACGCTTGGTTTCACTAGAGGAGGGTTTTTAGGGTGGTTTTGGTTCAGTGTGTAACTTTTTGATGTATTTAATTAAAGTAAACCTTTGTTGAATGTGCTCGTTTATGTTCTTCTCAGGTGTTGGATGAGAAGAAAAATGTTTTGCACATTAGGCGTGGTAATTACACACAAGTCATAATGTGTGGCTGTTCTTGTTGCTGCTGGATGGAGCCAGGCTAGCAGCTCCCCCTGTTGCTAGTCTTTGTCATGACGGTGCTACCAGCCTTCTGCCCGATTGCAACCCTGGCTATGAAAGCCACAAGTATATTTTCCAAAGTGTCAGACTCTTTCCTTTAAGTTTGAATTCTGTTCAGTCTTATTTACTTTAATGCAGCTTTAAAGAATAAATAAAACAGAGAAAATATAGGCACCACTTTTTATTTCCAAAGCAGCAAAGTCGAAGTAATTAAAGTGTTAAAATAAAAGGTACAGCTCGTGAACATTGCTCCGGGTTAAGGTGACCTTGTTATTTCAGGTGAGCAGTGTTGTAGGTCTGTTTTCTGTGGTAATGACACCAATCTTTTTTTTTTTTGTCTTCTGTTTGTTCGGTAGTGAAGCCAGGGCAATATTTGACAAGCTCCAAATTCACACAGGAAGAAGGTACAGTGTGATGTGATTTGTCTAAACTTAGTGTTGTAAATGATGTTTGATGCTAATTGTGCAGCAAATCTAAACACACCAGGTTTGTGGTTTTTGTATTACTGTGTTTTGTGTTACTACCTGTGTCCGTCTTTCCCTCTGACTCGGCACTGAACTTTAATTTTCAGTCAGGGCTCTACATTTCTTTTCTGCAAAGACCTTGGTTGTTGAGATTTACGGTCAGAGATTACATTAGATAAGTTTTCAAAAACCAGGGAACATCATATTAAAAATGATTTCAGAGGAATTTGGAAGATGGTTTTCTAGAAAACAAACCTTACTGAGGTGCTTTCCGTCTGCTGTCAGGGCGAGTTGCAGAAGCAGAGCACTGGTCTGAACCACCAGCACAACCAGAACTACAGAGTGCCACACCCAGAGAGACGGAGAAAACCCCAGAGACCCCGGGTGACAACACATATGTGACTTATTTTCTTGTGTACACAGTTTGCTTGTGTTGAGTTTTACCAGCATCATGGAGCTGAGTCCGAGTTTACAGTCCGCACTTTCAGTTGGGGTGTGGTGGTTTGTTGTGTATTATTCTAGTGTTGATCACAAGCCGTTCAAACTCACACACACAGTGAACTGAATATGTCACAGCACAGTTAGGTCTCGGGGCTACAGCTGTTTTTGTCCTATCAGACTGTCAAAACAAAGCAGACACGACGTGTGTCCCCTGAATGAAGGGATGTCTTTGTGAAACTTGGATGAAAATCGTAACTGAATAGTTTAGGGAGTGACAGCAAGGCACAGAATGCGGTCAAACCTTTGTCAGCCTTGGAACATTGCGAGTATTAAATGTTAAACTTTTTACGTCTTTGTCACAGGAACAACAGAGAAACAACCTGACGAGATGCTCAAAGAAAAAGGTAAAAACTGATAAAGCTTTAGACAGATGAACAGTGCATGTTTAGACATGCGTTTAATTATATTTTTGACACTCCCTTCTTTTTTCCTTTCTTGTTCGCCTCCTCTTTCTCTCCTCCAGCAAAAAAGAAGAAACCAAAATTGCTGAATAAGTTTGATAAAACTATTAAAGCAGAAATTGACTCTGCAGAAAAGCTTCGCAAGAAGGTACAGACCTGATGCCTTTCCACTAGATTCACTCTTCACTTCCACTCCAAGAGTTTATCTTATCTTTTCTTTTTTTGACCTCTCCTCCTGGCCACACCCATAAAAACCTGTTAAACTGGTGGTGGCGTGATGCTGTGCCAGGGTGTGGGGTCAAGCACTCATTGTCTTCCTGATGGTTTTAGCAGAGATAAGAAATGTGGATGTTTCGAACTGATGCATTTTTGTCTTGGTGTCTTTCCTGTTTGATCAGGGGAAGGTGGATGAGGCACTGAAAGCTTTTGAGCTGCTGGTGCAGACGTATCCACAGAGCCCCCGTTCTCGTTATGGGAAAGCCCAGGTACTGCTCAGATCTACATCACAGCACCGCAGCACAGTGAGCTGATACTGGACTGGTGTATTTCATAGCGACACCGGCTGTGTTCTGATGATATGCGTGCAGGCGGAGGACGACCTGGCCGAGAAGCTGCACAGTAATGACATGCTGCAGAGAGCCATTAACACCTACAGAGAGGCCGCTGAGCTCCCCGATGTGACCTCTGACCTCCTGCGAGCTGCACTGAAGAGACGAGCTGAGAGACAGCAGTTCCTGGGTAACACACACACACTGACAGCACAGCTACTGGTAGAAATACTGTAGCTCTCAAAAGGTAGCGTGGAGATGGTGTGTGGAAAACTCTGCTGAGCGCCAAGCGGCTCTTGGACATTTGGCCCTATGCGATATTTTCTCTGTCTCAGGGCGTATGCGAGGGTCTCTGATGACCCTGGAGAAGCTGGTTCACATCTTTCCAGAAGACATCAATCTGAAAAACGACCTGGGCGTAGCACACTTGCTGCTTGGAGACAACAGGGGTGCCAGGAAGGTCTATGAAGAGGTGTGTGTCTAGTGTGGCAAGTAAAACAGTAAACCAACACGAGGCTGTGTAAAATAACAGCCTTGGCTGCATTAAAAGCACATAGATCCTCTCAGGTTTGTGCAGTGGCAGGAGTCTGTAGAGGTTTAACTGGTGCTCTGACATAAAGCAGGTTAAATATCTGATAAAAGGTTTAAAGCGATTTTAATTTGATAAGATCAGAATTCACATGAAATGCTAACCCTTTCCCCTGATCACATGACTGAATGAAGATAACAACAGACAATTACAATGTGTGGTACGTACACACAGACTTTGACTATGCTGTTCTCTCTCTCTGATTGGCTGTCCCATCTCGGTGCCCTACATCCCAGGTCCTGGCGGTTGACCCTGGGAACGGCTTTGCTAAAGTTCACTATGGCTTCATCCTGAAGTCTGAGAACAAGATCGCGGAGAGTATACCCTACCTGAAGGTAAACGCTTGTGAGGAGAGTCGGTTTCACAGGAAGCACATTTGCATGTAGCCAACATTCACTGGAGTAACATCAGTGACCTGAGCAAATCAAAACTCTCTCCTACAACCAGCCTTATTTTGGTGGCGTAACACTGGAAGCGCACCGCTGTGCTCAACACAGCATCAACCTTTCAGAGCAGAAGCATCAGCGCCCACACCAGGCACTGTTGCCTCACACAGAGACGCGTCACACTGGTTTTTAATACAGCATGTATTGATTAAATAGTCTCAGACACCATGTGTTTTACTATATGGGCTTTACTGACCACAATAACAGTGAAAGCAGTATGATCGCTTTCTCAGTGCTTCATCCTCTGATCCTCTTATCTACCTCACCTACTTCACCTACTTAGGATCGGTTTTGGATTATGTCAGCCTGTGAGCGACTTGGGTTTAATGTTGTGTTGCTGTGCTGTCGTCTGTCACTACATCCTGCAAAAAGCAGAAGTAGTAGCCTGATTATGCTTCTACACAGCCATGAGGTTTGTTAGCTGGAAAATCAAACCCCTAACCCAGATAATGGTAAATGGTCTTATACTTGTATAGCGCTTTTCTACGCTTTACAGCACACTCAAAGCACTTTTACACTACTTGGCCATTCACCCATTCACACTCCCAAACACTCACACACCGGTGACATCACCGGGAGCAACTGGGGGTTCAGTGTCTTGCTCAAGGACACTTCGACATGTTGACTGGACAAGCCGGGAATTGAACCGCTAATCCTCCGGTTAGGAAATGACCCACTCTACCTCCTGAGCCACAGCCGCCCCCAATAATGGACACCAGATTTCATACGCAGGCCACTTTTAAGCACTGTGATGCAAAACCCAGCAGAAACCTGCTGACTGTGAATGACTGAACACCACTCCTGTTCACTGTCTCTCTCCAGGAGGGTTTGGAGTCTGGTGACCCGGGCACGGACGACGGGCGTTTTTATTTCCACCTGGGAGACGCCCTGCAGAGAGTTGGAGACAACAGCGTGCGTAACACACACCATGTCTGTCCACATCACTCAGTTTTGAACACAGATGTGGAAGCTCTTTTAAACTTCACCTGGTCTGAACAATGTGGTCCTGTAGTAATGTCGACTGGCACCAAAGAGTCTGATCAGTAACCAGATTCAGACTAGCTGAGCACTGTCCTGAGTGATATGAGATGAACTGGTGGAAAGCAACGAAGTACATTTACTCAAGTGCCATGTTTAAGTACAGCTTTGAGATACCTCTACTATTTTACCACTTTATACTTCTGCATTTTGTACAAGCTTTGATTTGGCCCCGGGCAGCTTCCACATCTGTTTGAGATCAGACCCTGGGCTTACTGGCACCAAGCTGTAACCACCTGAACTAACAGATGTAAAGGGCTGCTGTCACTGATCCTCACGAATCAGCTGTGGAAACGTGACTGTAGTGTCTGTAGAGCCACGTGCAGATGTTTGAATCCCAATGATTTGGGCTGTTTTGCTGCTTTGAGATACAGGTGGTGTCAGATGTTTTTCCTAATTGGTCATATTACTCCCAAATTAAATTCATTAGATTGATGTGACGCTGTGGAAAATCCTAGTTAATGTAGCTTTAATAGAATTTCCAGACATTCAGTTGTTCATTTCCACCTACAGTGGCATACAGTGTTCCCTGCCCCTCTCTCTCTCTCTCTCTCTCTCTCTCCAGTCATATTACTGGTATGAGCTGGGTCACAAACGAGGCCACTTTGCCTCAGTGTGGCAGAGGTCGCTGTACAATGTGGACGGACTGAAGGCTCAGCCCTGGTGGACGCCTAAAGAAACCGGATACACGGATCTGGTCAAGGTATAGTGACACAGTGTGTCTGTGTGCACACACCTGTGCAAAGCAGGTTCATCAGTCTGGAAGTAGATTTTTTTCTGTGTGTGAATGTTGTCAGGTGTTGGAGAGGAACTGGAAGACGATCAGGGACGAGGGTCTGGCAGTGATGGACCAGAACACTGGATCGTTCATACCCGAGGAAGAAAACCTGAGAGAGAAGGGAGAGTGGGGCCAGTACACACTTTGGCAGCAGTGTAGTGACACACACACACACACACACACAAACACTCAGGTGCTGCCCCACTGACACGGAGCTGGGACTGAATCAGGTCTGGTGCTAAAACAGTCACCTGACAAGATGAGCTGATCAGCAGAAGTTGTATCAACAATTTTAATTGAAAACAAGAGATATAACGATCTAATGATCAACTCGTTATTGAAGTCGTTTATTAACGACTTAATGAAGTTAGACTGTGTTTTATGTTTGTTTTCAAGGGAGAAAAGTTGGAAATGCCTGTCAGGGTGTCCCAAAGACCTGCTCGCTGCTGGAGCGATATCCTGAAGCTACAGGGTGCAAGAGAGGACAGGTGAGCACAGACACACACACACACACACACACACACACACACACACACACACACACACACACACACACACACACACACACACACACACACATTTACTGTGCTGGACCTAATATACAGTGAGATCTTATGGAGCTTTATTAGAAAAGCGGTACCGTCTGGTATTTGACTTCTTCCTTCTTTCTGAACGGAGTACCCATGTAGCAGGGTTTTCCACAGAGAGTGTTGCATTGTGGGTTGTTTATAGCCTTAATGTTGCTAATAGACTGGCAGGTGTTTATAGAGACAGTGTTAATGTTGGTCAGTTCACTGTAGAAACACGCTGGGGACTGAATTATCTGTCACTGAGAGTTACTGCTGTCACACATGATGTGCAGCTCATTTTCATTCCACCCGGGAACCTGACAGGAGAGAGCGTGCGTCTGACAGACAGATGTAGGATTTACGTTCGACTAAGTACTCTGACACATCACCTTATGTTTGTGGACAGATCCTGCTCTGCTGCCATGTGTCGATATCTGGAGGGTTTTATTGCTAAAAATATCTCAGGTTCAGGTCATTCTCCCTCTGAACTCTTTATATGTTTATCAGAAGCAGATTAGACCCATAAATAAGTGGTGATCTGAGTGTGTGAAGTCAGCTGGGTTTAATCTGCTCATGTGTCCCTTTTCATAAATGTGTGCAGATCAAGTACTCCGTGATGCAGCCGGGTACTCACGTGTGGCCTCACACCGGTCCCACCAACTGCAGACTGAGGATGCACCTCGGCCTCGTCATCCCCAGACAAGGCTGCAGGATCCGCTGCACCAACCAGACCAGGTACTGGCCTCATCCTTCTTCCTGCTGCCCTCTGCTTTCTGAATGAAGGTTTGACTCCAAACGTTATTGTATGAACAGTGAAGGATTGTGAGCATTGACTGTGAGTGTGGGGGTGAAATGTCACAAATTCACCAGCCTGTCATTTTACACAGCTCTGCCTAGAGGGGCCAGATTGTTCCTGTTTGCTGACCTGGTCAAAAGTCAAGTGTCAAGTCGGGTTTTATTTACACACAGACCAATGTCACAGGTCACAGATTTGTGTTACAGTGATCGACTGTAAATGTTCTCATAAACGGCGGCAAAGTTTTCCCTCCTCTCTGGTAACGTCTCTTTCTTCTTCACTGTTTGTGTCCCAGGGAGTGGGAGGAGGGTAAAGTCCTCATCTTTGACGACTCCTTCGAGCACGAGGTCTGGCAGGAGGCTGACCATTACCGCCTTATCTTCATCGTGGATGTCTGGCACCCAGAGTTAATGCCGTACCAGCGCCAGACTCTGAGCCCTATTTAGACCAGGACCTGGGAGCAGCTGGACAAAGACCTGGTAAGAACAGTCACACAGCCTGAGCAGCTGACCGATTCTTCTTCTGTGGACAGAACTGCCAAAAACCCTGACTCGGTCTAAGAAGGATCAAAAGGCGAGTTTGTTTTTTTTCTTCTTCTTCTTTTTTGTGGATTAACTACTAAACTCCTGAATACTGTCACAAGACCAGATGTCGGACTGAAGAACAGAAAAGAAAGTGTGTATTTTTACTGGGTGATACTACTGACTGTACGACCCAGACATGTGGCACGTGTTCTGGCCCTGGTTAGCCCTGTTTGGCCCGGGTTCCAGGTTCCCACAGTCACAGACATTATGCAGACTTTAAAGAATTCAGCGTTTATTTCCTAGCTCTGGAAATTATTTGGGAAAAACATCCAAAGTTTTGGAAAATGTTGAAAATTAAAAAACTCTAAGTGGACGTTTTTGTTAATGCCCAAATGTTACTGAGCGTCAAACCAAAACCAGTTATCCAGGGTTAAACGCCATCAACATTAAAACATCCGACAGATTTTAAAGTAGTTCACGTGCTTTTGTAAAGATGCGGAAACATTGCCACGGAGCCATTTGTGATGAAGAAGAGATGCCTTGGTTTTAGCTCGACCACTAGGAGCCTTTTCACTTTCACCTTTTTATCACTTTTGCACAGTGACAAAGAAACATGTTGACAACAGATGATGTATCTTTATATTAAAAATAAAAATACAGAAAAAAATGCACCTGCAAAAGTAAACATTTTATTTGTTTAGAAGCAGTTTATCACATGAGAGCAGTTTGTACTGAACTGGTCTCCTCCGTTGTGGTTTGATGCAGATGAGTTTTCTCTACGGTGGCCGACACGGTCACAACACATGCAAAAGACACAACACATGCAAGACACAAACGCGGTATTGAACAAAACACATGCAAACGGAAAACGCTGCATTAACCAAAAACACATGCAAAAGGAAGAAACGCGGCATTAAACAAAACACATGCAAAAGGAAAACGCTGCATTAACGGAAAACACATGCAAAAGGAAAACGCTGCATTAACGGAAAACACATGCAAAAGGAAAACGCTGCATTAACCGGAAAACACATGCAAAAAGAAAACGCTGCATTAACTGAAAACACATGCAA
>NW_018128149.1:433692-434486 GCF_001952655.1 Monopterus albus | reverse complement strand
GACTGAGAACCATGGCCTCGGACTTGGAGGTGCTGATTTTCATCCCAGCCGCTTCACACTCGGCTGCAAACCATCCCAGTGCACGCTGGAGGTCCTGGTTTGATGGAGCCAACAGGACGTCATCTGCAAAAAGCAGAGACGAGATCCTGTGGTCCTATCAAACCAGGACTTCCCTCCGGCCCCTGGCTGCACCTAGAAATTCTGTCCATAAAGATATTGAACTGAACCAGTGACAAAGGGCAGCCCTACTGGAGTCCAAGATGCACCGGAAACAAGTCTGACTTACTGCCGGCATAGTGAACCAAGCTCCTGCTCCGTTCATACAGGGACCAGACAGCCCTTAACAAAGGGCCCTGGACCCCGTACGTCAGGAGCACCCCCCACAGGGCACCGCGAGGGACACTGTTGAATGCCTTCTGCAGATCCACGAAACACATGTGGACTGGTTGGGCAAACTCCTATGAACCCTCCACCACCCTGAAGAGGGTATAGAGCTAGTCCAGTGTTCCCCAACCAAGACAAAAACCGCATTGTTCCTCCTGAATCTGAAGTTTGACTTTCGGTCGAATTCTTCTCTCCCGTACCCTGGCATAGACTTTCCCGGGGAGGCTGAGGAGTGTGATCCCCCTACAGTTGGAACACACCCTCCGGTCCCCCTTCTTGAAAAAAAAAGGTCTGCCAGTTCAGAGGCACTGTCGCCAACCGCCATGCGACGTTGCAGAGGCGTGTCAGCCAAGACACAGCCAACATCCAGAGGCTTAAGGTACTCAGGGTGGATCTCATCCACCCCCAGT
>NW_018128149.1:432394-433408 GCF_001952655.1 Monopterus albus | reverse complement strand
CTTCAGCTCTTACCACCATGTTCGGGGATGATTTCTGCCGCGGCAGGCACCGGAGACCTTACGGCCACAGCTCCGAACGGGCGCATCGACAATGGAGGCGGATAATATGGTCCACTCGGACTCAATGTCTCCAGCCTCCCCCGGGATCTGACCAAAGCTCTGCCGGAGGTGGGAGTTGCAGATCTCTCCGACAGGGGATTTTGCTAAATGTTCCCAACAGACCCTCACAATATGTTTGGGTCTGCCGAGCCTGTCCAGCTTCCTCCCCCGCCATCGGATCCAGCTCACCACCAGGTGGTGATCAGTTGCCAGCTCCACCCGAGTGTCCAAGACATATGGCCAGAGGTCAGATGAAACAACCACAAAGTCAATCATCAACCTCCGGCCTAGGCTGTCCTGGTGCCATGTGCACCGATGGACACCCTTGTGCTTGAACATGGTGTTTGTTATGGACAAACTGTGACTAGCACATTAGTCCAATAACAGAACACCACTTGGGTTCAGATCGGGGGGGCCGTTCCTCCCAATCACGTCCCTCCAGCTGTCGCTGCCCCCAGTAAACTCCAACACATAGTGGCTAAGCTGGGGGGCTTTGAGCAAGCCCACACTAGCCCGCCGCTTCTCACCACGGGCAACTCCAGAGTAGTAGAGAGTCCAGCCTCTCTCAGGGAGTAAGGTTCCAGAGCCCAAGCTGTGCGTGGAGGTGAGCCCAACTATATCTAGCCGGTACCTCTCAACCTCCTGCACAAGCTCGGGCTCCTTCCCCACCAGCGAGGTGACATTTCATGTCCCCAGGGCTAGTGTCCGTGTCCAGAGATCGGGTCATCGAGGCCCCTGTCTTCAACTGCTGCCCGATCCACTGCGCACCAGCCCCTTTTGGATCGTCCTGCAGGTGGTGGGCCCATGGGAGGACGTCCCCACGTCACCCGTTCGGGCCAAGCCCGGCCACTAAGTGCTCGCATTCGAGCCCCGACCCCCTGGCTGCGCCATGCTAGGCGACATCACTGTCCTTGA
>NW_018128149.1:429295-432382 GCF_001952655.1 Monopterus albus | reverse complement strand
ATTCATAAAAGGCTTTTTGAGACGCTCTTAGTCTGACCCATCACCCAGGACCTGTTTGCCTTGGGAGGCCCTACCAGGGACATATAGCCCCCCAACAACATAGCTCCTGGAATCACTTGGGTACTCAAACCCCTCCACCACAATAAGGTGGCGGTTCAAGGAGGGGTTTTAGAACAGTCCATCCATCCATCCATTTTAGAACAGTGATGGGTACAAATCCTTGAAGCCATACCTGTAGAGTTACAGTAAGCAGTGGCAGCAAAAAGTGCTTTTATGTTGGAATATTTTTTACTAAATTCTTCATTTTTAACAAACATTTTATAGAATCTTTTCCAAATTGAGAGTTGTGTGAAGTTTTCAGTAAATCTTTTTTTCTGTTTCATTACCAAAAGTTCATTTATTCATTTGTTGCTTAATTTTAATCAACACAGAGGAAAATTAATTCTGTAAGATGTAAATTCAGCACCCCTTAACTAATAACCCCAGTAATGTTCTATATTCATACCAAGAGTTTGTGTAATCATTCATTTTGCCCCTGAGACCCTTGAAAAAACATTCAGCAGCCACATTTCTATCCCCGCTGTGACACAGTTCATTAGGATCATCTTCAAAGCTGCTGCTCATGGTGAACAGCGGCGAGTCGTGCTTCTCAGTTGACATCTTTATAACAAAGTCTACGGATCAATTGTGAGTAGAAGTGTTGCTGCATTTACATTTACAAAAGAAAAAACATGCTTTAAATAGTCTTTGTTGACATTTTTAGCATCAACAATCACACTGAAATAATCTGGACAAAATAAAATCTTACTGCCTTTTAAAACTGTTTCTTTTCCAAATAAAAATTCCACTGACAAATAAACCACATCTTACATTTTACATCTTTACATTGACTGAGAAAGGAAATACATTACAGCCGAGCAGAGACCAGGTACTGCTCTGTAAAGCCTGGTGTTGAGTCATGTACTCCTTTTTTTAAATTATATATTTTATATGAAGAGATTTTCTAAGTGAAATTATCAACCTGCACATTCCTAAACTATCCTTTGAGATTTTCTAATTTCACACAGAGTCAAAATAATTTCTGTTGCAGTGAGTGAAGATAATTTTTAATATAAATATCAACTTTAAATATCATTACTTTTTGCAGTGTAACAACAATATACAATCTTCAAATAAGTTAGATTCAGTGCTTTTAACGTTGTCATTCACATCCTCCAGGTACAGCGTCACTGCCCAGTTACTGTGGTGATTTTATTTTGAAATGCTTGTGCAGAAGGACAAGGAAAAAAAAAGAGGAAATTGGTCTACATTGTCCTTCCCTCCTTCTATAACAGAGTTGATGGAGTGTTTCCGCCAAGTTTCTTCCTGGTGGAGATTTTTCACATTTCTGGATGTTAAATTCCTTTAATATATATTCTATAAGTTACATAAGTATAATGTAAGTTGCATAAAATCAAAGCAGTTCTATTCACATTCTGTGGAAAATACTTCAGCACGTAAAACAGCAATTTCAAATCAAATCAGTGATGAAATCGTGATACTCAGGTATTGTAAAATACTGCAAATTATCCAGCCAATCAAATCAGAGTATTCTCTTCTGCCATGGTGTCATTAAAATATTAAAAAGCCTGATTTTAAGGTCAGAACGTTTTTGTAATATTCAACCTTTTTGATGGGTTTCACCAGCAGGGACTATCTCTGATCCTGGGTTAAATTATGGCTTAATGATTCTATTGCTCCCCAAGTTTAATCCAAGATTTAACGGGAATAATTTAACACACTTCTCTGAAGCTGCATTAATTGCTTTTGGCCACATGAGGGCAGTGGAACAAGCTGAGCACCACTAGTATCCCTCTAAAGACCCTGGGAGCTTGGGAGCCACTGTGATTTGGTTTAGTGTTTTAGTTTGTGGGTTTGTAATGTGAAACATTCAGTATCTCCTAGTGTAAAATCTGTACACGCTGTCTGGTGATTAACTTACACCACAAGATGTTCAGCCAATGGGAGAAATTGACTAGGTGACTGAGGAATGAGAACAACTGCAGTGAGGAAGTCATGTCCTTCGAATTATCCATCAGGTTTCATCATGTTTGATTCTCAGGTTTTATGCTTGTAACTTGCTCGCAGTTCACAGACACGTAATCTCACCTCAGATTAAGTTGTTGCCACATCCCTGCTTGTTTCTGAGAGAATTAACAAAGTTCAAAGCACATACAGAGGTGCAGAAGATGACACATCAACACAGTTCAGTGTGTTGATGTTGTGGACATCAGGACAGAAGTAGAGAAAGGCTCAGCTAAGACATGGCTCAGACAGAACAGATATTTGTGTGTGTGTGTGTGTGTGTGTGTGTGCGTGCACGCGCATGTCTTTCTGTGGTTGTGTGGACAGGTTTTTGGTCAAAACCATCTTGAGGTCATTTGTGCTTAAAATATCCTAACATTGGGGTTAGGTTTGTCAGAGGGTTCAAACCTGGTTTTAGGGTTTAGATTTTTTCATCAGCCAGTAGTCATGTGAAACAGCCATGGAGGAGCTCTGGGCAGCTAAAAGTCTGAACCAGCGGCTGCCAGAGTGAAGAGGTGGCGTCTTTTGCACAGAGAGTGGGACAAAGAAAGAGCAACAACCAGGGTTAACATGGGTTTGGCTGTTTGACATGGAGGGGGTTAAACTGAAAAATCAACTGGACTAGATTTCTAGGCCGAAGACCTTTCACCTCTCATCCAAGAGGCTTGATCAGTTCTGACTGACTGGTGTTGAGCCGGAGATATTTATCCCCGTCGGTGGTGTTTCAGTCCTTTGAAGGCCAACAATGTCCCTTAATGACTGAGTCGTTGCAGCCCAGTATCGGTGAGAGTCGTTACCTGTCTTTGAAACCTCCCCTGTTGACCAGTGCCTATTGTCCTGATGGGCATGTTTGGGCAGAGATCTCAAAACAGGATTGTAGATGGAAGACAAGTTGTGTCTTAGTCCACCACCCCTATTTAGTGAGGGGTGTTCTATTTTTACAAAAATAGCTTCCTTAACTCCTCTCTCAAACCAGCGATGTTCTCTGGAGAGGATCTGGACTTCACTGTCCTCAAAAGAATG
>NW_018128149.1:426334-429177 GCF_001952655.1 Monopterus albus | reverse complement strand
TATTGTGGTTGCGAAATATCCTTTTTAACTTCTCTGATAACCCAGCCACATAAGGGATGACAGTGTTATCCCCTCTTGTTTCTGGTTTCTGAGACCTCTGGTTTCTGGACAAAGGACATTCTTAGAAATCTAAGTCCAGTTGATTTTTTTCTAAGTTTTTTCAGTTTGTTTTGGTAGCATTAGCCATCTAGCATGGTCAGGATTTTACCTTTGTGTTGAATCAATATGATTTTAATTTGGGAGGAACTGGGGCTTTGTGTCATATAAGCAGTAACCAGAGTGTTCTATTGGACTGACACATTTACTGTTAGCCAGCTAAGGCCAGCTTCAGACTGGAGGCTGCGCTGTGTGCAGTTTGTCCCAACCAGGCACCCGTATTTTACATTGTCGCTAGGAAACGGGGGTGATGGGAGGGGCAGAGAGCAGTTAGGAGGGGCTGATGGTGTCAGTTTGGTTTGAGTCTCACTGGAGCCTCTAGTCTGGAAAGACATCAGGGAAGAGTTTAGGCTAAGGGGCCTGGGAAGACATGTCAATGAGTGTCCCCACATTCATAGTAAGACAAACATATGTGATGCATATGTGTCAAAGTGGAGGTTGTGATTTGTTGTGTGTAAATCTGTGCATGTTTGTGTTGAAGATCTTTGTGTGATGATTATGTGTAACAGCTCAGGAGAGAGAGAGAGAGTGTGTGTGTGTTCAGTCCAGGGCCAGGAGCGGTGTGCTAGTCTCTCTATCGTTTTGTCGGAGAGTTCCTGGTTCCACTGCAGACTGAGACCTGAAACACAAAAATACAGTAGACAACAGAAGTGAGTCCAACCCTGGTCAGTGCCACTAAAATATTAATTACAAAGCGTGTCCCTTAGTTTCTGCCAAAGCTCAAGAGGAATGAAGCTGGTTAATCAAACAGAAATGCTTGAATAATTATAGAAAATATAAGAACCACCTGCAACTTAAGTAGAAATCAGTAAGATAGAGTTTTTATTATGAACCCTTGTCAGGAGTTCCCATGAATCTCTCCTCCCTGTCCACCTGTTTCCTCATGTCCCACACTTCCTCCTCACCTCTTCATCACCTCCTTGTCTCCTCCTCCTCCACAGTTCTCCCTGACGTGCAGGGCGTCATAGGTCAACGTGTACTCGGCCTCGTCGTTGTAGTCTGGTCCCAGTAGCGTTCGGGCCCAGACGCCCATATCGTACGGTGGCAGCGTGCCGCCAAACTCTGATGGTAAACATTCGGGCTGGATGAGCTGGTGGAGCGAGTTCAGGTTGTTACCGTGGAGAAAGATCTGAGGAGAGGAGGAGAAGGGATGAAGAGGAGTTAAAGGAGGACGGGAGATAAAATAGGAAAGAGACAGATTGAGAGGAAACAAGAAGAAGAAGAAGGGGATAAGGTGAGGAGATGAAAATGGGAGGAATGAGGATGTGAAACTGTCTGTGCATGTTCTCACCCTTTTCCTGGTCTTGTCTTTGAGGAAAGGTTTGATGATGGTGTACATAGCATGGATGTACCACGGCTGATTCACAAAGTGAATCCCTCCAAACCGAGCTGGAAAACTGTCCTGAGGAGGAGAGGACCAGAATTTTTTTAATTTCTCCTCTTAACCACAAATCTCTTCTTTCCTTTCACTCTGTTTTAGCTGTTTGACATGCACTCTAGAGCAGGTTTCTTCTAGGACCTGTCTACTTCCTGATATCTTTAGTACAAAGTTTATCTGAAATGATGAGGAAAACAAGTTATGCACTGAAGAATGGGATTTTTAAAATGAAATACATAAGTGTAAAAATAAAACAACAAATGTTAGCATCCTAACGCACTAAACTAAGGCAAACATGATCAACAGTTTCCCTTCTGAACACCGTCATGTTAGCACTTTGCTTAAAGCACCAACTTGTTCATGTTAACACCCAATTATTAATTTTCCTATATTGAAAATTTTCTGAATATATCTTGACTAATAAACTGAAGAGACCCCATCACACCCTGTCGTGTTTACCTGAAGGCCCTCTATGGCCAGTTTGAGGATGTTGGGCGTGAGCTTGGATGCCTGTTTGAAGGAGAAGTTGCTCCAGTCAATGATGAGGATGAAGCCATTGATCTGCAGCTCCGGATTTTCTATCAGGACCTCCAGAGAGAGCAGGATCGCCCGCAGGATGTCTGTGAACGAGTTCCTGATGGAGGGAGTGGGAAAAGGACTGTGTGTTGGTGCCATCAGCTGCAGCTCAATAGTTAAACTGAGTGTGACAGTTCTTAACTACAACAGGGAATTCAATAGACTCGTGTGTTTTCAGTCCAAGTAAAGACATGATTCATTAGACTCTGTTTTCAATCAGTACGGAATACGGAGACTGTGTGTGTGTGTGTGTGTGTGTGTGTGTGTGTGTGCGTGCATGTCTTTATTCATTCCTGTGGACATGTCTGGTGCCACTTCTGTTTCAGAGTGCAGGTTAGAACCAGGTCAGGGTACGGGGCTAGGGGGAGGCATTACATCAGTGAGTGTCCTCAATGCTATAGAAAAAAAACACAGCTGTGAGTATGTACCTGCTCTGGTCCCAGTTGGAGGCAAACAGGATGAGGATTTTTCGTCCATGTTGGTCCGGAGTCTCCAGCACACCGGGGAAACCATCCATCAGTGCTCGTTTAATACCAGGATCATCAACCTGAGACACATTGACACAATGAACGACTCTGTGACAAAAGGTATGTGGATACACCAAACAATGCACCCACTGCACCAACACAGTCAGCTCAAGGGGGAGAGCAAAGCTAGTGTGGCCCTTTTGTCACGTGTCTTTAGCAGAAATGTGGTCCACTGTACACGGTGTATGGTACGTTTTAATAAAAGC
>NW_018128149.1:419542-426279 GCF_001952655.1 Monopterus albus | reverse complement strand
GGAGAATACAGCTCCTGAATATAGTGCTGAATACTTCTGCCTCTGCTGCGTGTACGTACAGCCATGTAAAAAGACAGATTGAAACAAACCTTGAAGCTCTGGAATATGCCGAGGTTCTGCTGTCTGAACTGGAAGTACTGGGCCAGCAGTCTGAAGGTTTCTACCTGGTCGAACTTCCGGGCTCTGAGGAAGCGAAGGATGAAGTCATCGTCTGTCCGCAGGAAACCGATGTCCGGCCGCGTCACGATCATGTCCCGCACCTTGGTTTAACACAGAAAAACAGGAGAATCGCCACCTTAATGTGCTGGGGGGTTTGGGTGTCCTGGTGATACTGGGAGCTGTGTAGCCTCTGGTAGGGCCTCCCAAGGAAAACTGGTCCCAGGGGAGGGGCCAGGCTGTGATTCATAACCCTGATGAAAAAGGCTACCTCACCCAGCACAGAGATATTTAAACCCCTCACCCATGAGGCCCAGCTGGGCACAGGCAGAGGTTTCATAGAGCCACCACTCTCCAGCTGGGCATGGGCAGAGGTTTCATAGAGCCACCACTCTGTGAGCCCGCCACCTGCAAAGATAGGAACCAGGGTTGGATGTAGTGCAAGCTGAGTGGTAGATGAAGGCAGGGACCTAGGCCTGCTGATCCTAGGTGTTGTAGAGTGAACTTATGGAGGTGGAACTTCACCTCTCTGGTGAGGAAGGAGCCAGAATTGGTGCTAGAGGTGGAGCTTTCCAACTAGTTGGGCTCACATTCATGCACAGCACTGGTTGGCGAACCAAACTCATGGAAAGGGACTAGACTTTACTCAAGTTGCCCTGGGTGAGAGGCATTGGGTGGGGTGGGGATACTCATGAGAGGGTCACCTCAGTGCAACAGGAAGTTGCTGAGAGGAAGACTCTGGTAGCTGTCTGTGTCTACGCACCAAACAAATCCCAGAGTATCCGGTGTTCTTGGAGTCTCCAAGTGGTCTCTTGGCAAAAGGTACTGCCTGCGGAGTCTTCTGTTCTGCTGGGAGACTTCAAACCTACATGGATAACGATGGACGAACCTTTAAAGGGGTGACCAGGAGGAATGGCTGGTCTGCTCTGAGCCTGTTTTAACCTGAACCCTGAAACGAAGTGTTTTGTTACTGGACTCTAGTCATGGCTTTACCACAACCAACTCCATGTTTGAGCATAGAGTGATTCCTACGTGCCAGAACACCTGAGGCCTAATATTGATGATCAACTTTGATTTTATCATTAGATATGTGGTACTATTGGTCTATGTGTCTCTCTAACAACATAAAATAACTCCGGCCTCATGCTTTAAGCTCAGTTGGGCTTTGAGCTATACAGTATGTATTTTACTGCTGTGATGCAGGTGTGTGGTTGTGTACCTGTTGGATGTCCTGATGCAGAGTGTCTGGGTTTTCATTCAGCTCTAAACGAGCTTTCTCTGTCATCTCCAGTCTCAGGCCAGTGTGTAGTTGTGTCATCTTGGAGTGTCGCTGTCGTTTGTTCCTGGTGAGCTCCTGTACCACCTGTCGTCCCCTAGATCAGTTTGAAAGACTCTGTTTATCCACGTTTGATGCCTTTAGTGTCCAAGTACTTCTTTTAATCCAGCTGCTGGGCTTTAAAGTCCAACATGTGTTTCCAGTTTTGAAACGTCTGGTGCTAGTTGTTGTCCAGTCCTTCCTGACTCACTTGTTTAAATGTGTTAAAGTCTTTGCCCTTTTTGTTTGTAACACAATCTTATTTGCTGTCTGAGTTTGTGGTGTCTCCACATTTACAAAAGGTAGTAAGAAAGAAACTGCTTGATCTCTTGAATTACACACAATCTTGTGTCAGAAAGAGACAATCGTGGTCATCTTTACGTATGTTGCCCAGTCCACCGCCGTTTATTTTTGAGTTAGACTACTGTCCAACAAGAACATTTTATGAATCAACAATCACTGATGTCTTTTTCTACATTGTTGGTTCTTTAGAAGTGGAAAGGCCCGGCCTTTTTGCCTTTGGATTGAAGTGAAGTCTGTTTTTGATAAGGCAACTTGGCTTGATGTGGGATTCCTCAGCCTACCAGAAAGGATAGAAACACAATAGGTGACATTTTCTTTAATAGGACTTTTAATAAATCCTGTTACAGACCATGTTTTGAAAAAAATGCAATATGGAACAGCTAAAACCATAGTTTGATGATTGTGGAGTTTAAAAGGTGGATAACATTAAAAATTATCTAAAGACGCGTTCTCTTACCGTTGAGGTGTAAAAGAACTTTCCTCACAGTAGTTACCCTGAGTCCTTGTCTGTAACCCAGTTTAGTAAAGCACATTATCTCACACAAGATTTGACAGTATTTGAACAGGTTTTGCCTTCTATTTATCCTGTGTAGAGTCTCTGGTGTACAGAGTGATAAAGGTGGCCAATTAGTCCGGCAGTCGAACCCAGAATCTGGCTGCTCTCTTTTAATTTCTATGATGTACCAGAGACAGTCAGGCTACCAGTTTTACATTTAGGGCAGGATGATGAAGAGCCTGCCCAGAGTTTACTGCTCTTACTGTGAAGTATCCCGAGTCGCAACACTTTAGTTTTATTACTGAGAGTGAACTTAGCCACATTATGTTCCTTCTGATCTTTCTTACTCGAGTGATTTCCTGGCTTTTCCTCCAGCATCGTCATGAACTTGACATGTTTGTTTTTAATTAAACATCTCAAACACTACTGGATGGATTACCATGAAAACTGGTTCCCCAGACAATGAATCCCACTGATTCTGTGACTGACTGTTCATCACCAGGTCAACATTTTAATGTGTCCAGTACCAAATACCTGGCACAGCATGTCCTTCAGCCTCCACTGGACCCTGTGTTTAATGCTAATTACCAAATGAACCCTCTACCCAATAAAACATGCCTTCTCATGGTGAGTATGTTTGCATGTAGTCCAGCCTCACACATCTGAAGACTTCTCTTATTGCAACTTGTAACTCCATGCACTTTGCAATGTTGGGTTTGGAGTTAATAGTATTTAGTACACTTTTGTTTTTATGTACTTGTATGTTCATAACATTTACATTTTTCTGCTGCATTTATAGCCCACTACAAGGTCAGTGTTTAATGTATTATTGTGTTTAATGGAGGTTGGTCAGACCATCAGTTGACCGCTTGCTACCCCCACCCCGCCCTCAACGCATCCCCATCTGTTCTTCACATGAATTGTGTCAGATGTGGCACAGTCTGTCTGCCCACAGCATAACGAAGAACCAGACACAGTTAAAGGTCCCGTGCGGCTGTACCTTACATTTCCATTGCTGAAATCAAACATGAAAAATAAATCTGTCTGAGATGAGTATATGTTGCTCTGGTTCTACAGTGGGGACGTAATGATGCTCAGAAAGGGTTTGTCTTTGCGGTTGTTCTCCCAGGACGAAGGTTTGTCAGTTTGAGGATCAAAGTGACCCTTCTTATTGGGTTGTGTGTACGTGTGTGTATCATTACCAGTTGTCCTCACGCGGAAGCACAAACCTACGCGTCTTCAGGAGGTGAGCACATTTAGCTAAGCTTTTGTGCGCATTTCAAAGCATTTGGTGTATTTTGTATTATTTTCTATTGTGTTTCATTAGAAATGAAATCTAAATACTCACAGCGGAGCGACCTGCTAGGTGTGCTGGCTGAAACCCGGCCGCTGTGACCGGCCTGTCGACCCTCCGCTGGTCGTGGTGCTGATGCTGCAGCCGGTGATGAGGTCAGTGGCCATCGGTTAAAAAAAAAGAGTTCCGTCCGAATTAAAACTAAACGAGCATGAAAAATAATTAAAGGTTCTTGAAATCACGAGAGATGATTAAACCCAGTCCATGTGGAGGTGTGTGGGCATCGTAACGTGAGAGGAGGAGGAGCCGAGTGTGAGATGCGTTTCCACTTTGTGCTCTGAGACGACGTCAGACTGCTCCGAAACGGTCAAGTAAATATAATAAGCAGCAGCACTTCTGGTCGTCAAAACAGGGTTAGTCAGTCTGAACAGATCCTAGGTTGTATGTGGACACTGTGACCTCTCTTCTTCTCCCTGTCACTCCGATTTTCTGTACTGGACCACCGGCCTTTCCCTTAGCTGTCAGTGTTTGTTTTGGATGTTTGGATCTGGAGTATTTTAATCATTGACCGTAATTAAAAACTTTTATTGTGAAGGCTGTCAGTAGCCTCCTTGGACTGTGACGTATTTCCTGTTGTGCCATTGGCCACCAGTGTTGCCAACTTGGTGACTTTCTCGCTAAATCTGGCGACTATCCAAATCCTCTTGGCGAGTTTTTTGTCAAAAGCGACTAGTGACAAATCTGGCGACTTTTTCTGGTGTTATTGGAGACTTCTTTTGATTTGGAGACTCTGATGTGAAAGCACATATTGCCCTGCAGTTACTGTCCTCAACAAGCAGCGGGTGCTGCCGTGAGCCCCTCCCCCGTCCCAAAGCACCCATAGGCGTTCAGTCTCACTGTAGCCTCGCGTGGCAGTCCCAGCTGCATGCACAAAGCCGCCGCTGATCTCGCCCAGTCTTACAGAGCGGGACAGGATGTTGTTCTTGAAATTTCACAGATCAAAATGCCTGGCAACAAGATCACCAAATGAGGGGTCAGAACGAGGTCAACAAACCAACCAAGGAACGAGGATGAAGGACAACACGGATGACGTCAGTTCTACCATCATTTGCATATTCCAAGAAACTGTATTAATTTGACTGGGTTCAGGATATAGGCGTTCTTCTTTGCTCTGAAGGCAAGTTGAACAGTTTTGCTGTTTAGAATCAGGGCCTCAGATAGAGAAAAAACCCAGAGCTCTGTAACTGCTTTTCTTGAATATTGTAATAAATATCTTAAAGGACAGATTTGTCTTTGAGCATTCTTCATAAAAGAACATGCAGGACTGCTTGAGTCCTACACTGAGAACAAGTTAAGTAACTGGATCCATAAGACACATTGCTCTCCAGCTGAGGATCCAACTGGACAGACAGTGAATGAGGTCAGGGCTGATTTAAGAACCTCAATACATTATGATTATGTTTCAGGTGCCGATCCTTCAGGGGAATTTATCAGCAGCATTTGATACAGTTGACCATGACATTTTACTTTTTAACCTTGAACATTCCGCTGGACTGAAAGGTACTGTTTTAAACTGGTTTGTTTCCTTCTTAACCGACAGAACCTTTTCTGTTCTTATTGATGGCTACATTTCTAATAAAGCACCGCTCACCTCAGGCATTCCTCAAGGTTCAATCCTGGCCCCTTTACTCTTCTCTTTATATATTGCACCTCTGGCCGCAATTACAGCTAGACATGATGTTCAGTTCCATTTTACGCAGATTACATTCAGATCTACATGCCACTGCTTTTGTCGGACCCAAACGCACTTACCCCTGGATAATTGCGTCCGGGAAATTAAGCAGTGGCTGGCTCAAAATTTTCTTTATCTGAACGAAAGTAAAACTGAATATATTCTTATCAGTCTTGACCCGAATACAGATGCAGACAGTTTTGGAGCCTCTGCCCTCCCACTTTCCGATTCAGTGAAAAACCTCGGAATAATACTGGATTTTAACTTTGAGAAGCAGATTAGGGCCGTAGTTAAGACTTGTTTCTTTCATTTAACACTTCTAACGAAGGTGAAACCTTTTTTTATCACATGCAGACTTGGAGATAGCCATCCATGCCTTTATTACCTCGCGTTTGGATTATTGTAATGCCCTTTATGCGGGGGTGTCTCAGTGTTTGCTCCGGAAATTACAGTTAGTTCAAAATTCAGCAGCCCGGCTTTTAGTTAATGCGCCCAGGTTTGCCCACATTACCCCGATTCTCCGCCCCCTTCATTGGCTTCCCATCGAGTATAGAGTTAAGTTTAAGACTCTGGTATGCGTTTTTAAGGCCATCCATGTCCTGGCTCCACCTTATTTGTCTGACATGCTATCAATTTATGTGCCACGAAGAGCCTTGCGCTCTTCAGAACAGTTGTCTTTGGTTGTCCCGCAATTGCGGTATAAAAAATGGGGTGACGGATCCTTTGCTATATATGGCCCCAGACTCTGGAATTCCCTTCCCTTAGAGGTGCGATCGAAGTAGGAACTAGCGGTTTTTAAGTTGGCCTTAAAACCTTTTTCTTTAGGCAAGCTTTTGAGGCATAGATTGGCTCTTTTCATTTAAGGGTATGTTAACATGTTTTGTTATGTTTTCTTAAATTTGCTCTGGGTTTCCTCTGGTTCTTTTTTATTTGTTTTTTATATTTGCAATCTTATTTTGATTTAGTGATTTTACTTGTTTGTATTTTTGTTCTGTTGTACAGCACTCTGGGCTCCTACGAGTTGTTAGTTTTGTTGCTATAGAAATAAAGTTTATTATTATTATTATTACATTTGACTCAGTCACTTACTCACCTCGCCCACTGTGTGTGTGCCTCTCTGTGACATAAGCTAAACATCTAGCTAGCTAGCTGTCTCAGTCTAAACTGTACATTCAAAAATACAGAAAGGAGTGGGAATCAAACCCTGAATTCAAAGGCTTTAAAGGGGAATTGTATGTTTACTTCAGGGTGAATTTTATTTTTAGTTTTCATTTTACTGACAATATCAAGCTTTATGTAGCAACAAGTTTGTTCCCTTATAGTTAAAAGGGTTCTGCTCCGCGTGGAGTGGCAGCGAGCTGCAACAGCTCTGCCTCTTTTGTGTTTATTTTCATATTTCCTTGGGCTTCTGTGTTTGCTTTTTTTTTTTTTTTTTTTTTTT
>NW_018128149.1:418346-419498 GCF_001952655.1 Monopterus albus | reverse complement strand
TTTTTTGGCTTTTGCATCGTGTTTTGTTCTTTTTTTTTTTTTTTTACAAGCTTTTGAGTCTGCCTCGGGGGGGACCCTTGTGTCACGGCCCCGACTGTTTGCTCTGCTTGCCAACAGTCGGCTTCCTTGTTGTGAGTTTCCAGGGATTCCCACGGGGATGCAATGAGAAGGGCGAGTCTGCAGAACTGGAGCAAAGCGCTGGGAGAAGAGCTGGAGTGAGGCGCTGGGGGACAAGATGGACAATCTGGCTGCGCTGGTAGAGCTGCAGCGGGTGTACAAGAGGAGAGGTCCTGCACGCGCTTCACCGGGGACTCCAGGATCTGTGGTCCGTAGTATCCCCGGGCCGTCTCTGCGGCTGCGTGCCCAGTGTCTCGGCGGACACGGCACCCGCAGGCCCGAGTCCTTATCTCGGGGATCTTGACCATGCCATGCCTCCCTCCCCCTCTCTGCCACCCTCCTACACAAAGAACAATTCAACTCTGGACCATACCGTATGCTAATGCTAGGAATACGTACACTTCCGCCCCTCCCCCTCTGACCACAGACTGACCTGTCTGTGATTTGAGTGAGCGCGATATCTGTTCCTGACTCTTAAATGTTTGTTGGGTATTCTCGAATTGTTTTTTAAGATTCTTGATTTGTTTTTAAGCGATCCATGTTGTGTTTGCTGTTTTCTCTGAAATGCTTGTACTGTTAGGTTATTTCCTAGTTAGATATTCAGAGATCGGTTGTCTAGAAATGTTAGTGGAGACAGATTGACTAGCTCAGGCTGTTAACTCTTCAGTAATGTACTTGCAGTGCAGACTGCAGGCAGGTCAAGGTTACAGGAAAAGAGCTGTTAGTGTCAACTGTAATGCTAGTCTTAATATTTGTCTTAATGTGTAAGGTTATGTCCAATTGTTTTAGATACACACCACGAAAACAACAGTCACGCACCTTGACTTTTCCTCATGTTTTGGCTAAACGTTATAGCAGCTGCAAGGCTTGCTTATCGGGTGACGTCACGGTTCGACAGCCCAGAAAGGATTAATATTGTATAGCAATGCTTGGGTCGGGGTCTTTTGGGTTTCCGGGCTGCTTTGGCAGCCTGGGGGTTGGAAGATCTCTGGACTGGAAGTGTGAATTCTTGCCTGTGACTCTTTGAATAAACCA
>NW_018128149.1:409342-418196 GCF_001952655.1 Monopterus albus | reverse complement strand
TCATGAAAATTACATTATTAAGTATGTTTTAAACTGTGTTCTAATCAATATATTAACCAACATATGTTATTCGATGGATTTTAAGCTTTCAGAACAGACTACAGATCACAGGGACCTGTGAGACACTGCATGTGTGAACTGAAGGACATGTTTTATCTTTGTTTTCAGTACTCTATGTTGTGTTATATGTTCAGCTAGGATGGCATTCCAGACTTAAAGGAGCCAGCTATAAACTCTTTCCTGCCATATAATGTGAAGATGAACGGACAACATATTGTTTATCGTCTGAGGGGGTATCCCGGCAAAGCCTCTCAAGTTCACTTTTCCTGTTTGAATCTTCTTTTCAACTTGATTAACACCTGGAATGCGTCTTTAGGGAGTTCTCTTTGTCCTATATATTGTGATGTTTAGACTAGCTTATTCAGACAACTCTGTATGCTCATGCTGACTTGTCTCCTTGCTGCAAGTAAACCAATCCCTTATTGAAAGATTCCAGTGACTTCGTGGCTTCTTTGAAAATTCTTTTGACAACTGGGGTATTCTTGATTTGTCTTTAAGACGCGCCGCATGGAGTGACAGCAAGTTCCAGTAGCTCTGTCCTCTTTTGTGTTATTTTTCTTTCTGTGCTTTCTGAATTTGTCTATCAAAATCAGTTTGTGGTATCTGTTCTTATGGTGTCTTTTGTGGCTTGCTCTCTGTTGTTTTTGTCCCTTACTTCTGCTGGAACACTGGAATTTCCCCACTGTGTGATCAATAAAGTTCTACCCTAGAATTGGCCAGTTCTCTGAATGGTTTCTATCTTTTAAATTGTGTTGTTCTGTTTGGACATGTCAGCAATAACACAACTGCACGGTCACTTGAGAAGATATTCCCAGCCCTAAAAGGTGTTTTTGCAGAGAGATTATTCAGCCAGATGAGTGTGGTAAAATGCAAACTTAGAAATCGAATGTCCTCGCAGACCCTTAACTCCATCCTGTATGTCCGATATGGTCTGAAGTTGTCTGGTGAGGCTTGCTATGAGCACAAGCTGTTGCTGAACCTGCTATAGAAAGATGACCTACTCTTTCTGTGAGCCAGCACAGCATGTGTGAGGAGGGGGGGTCTGAAAAAGCAAACAATGAACCTGAATTAGGGGCAGAGTAGTTACCATCATTTTGTCACATTGCCAGTGTTAGCTATTTTTAGTCAGATAGATATTGGTTAGGTACTTGTTGTATTAGGAATGTTTAGTGTAGATAGGATGTCTAGCTCAGGCTGTTAAATGCTCACTCATTTTCATGAGTTACTGCAGGTCGTTTATGTACAAGGATAACTAGATAGAAAGTTGATTACTGTATGACGTGTTTAATCATAATCGTAATCATAATATCTTCTTATGCTTAATGTCATGACATGTCACTGGATGTCCTGTCAGAATGTCTTAGCTACACACCAGACAATCAACAGACACACACACATTGATTTTCTTCATGTTTTGACTACTGCTATGGTCAGCTGCAAAGCTGGCACCGGGAGACGTCACGGTTTGGCGTTCCTGTGTAGTATGGGGCTAGCCCAAAGCGATATAATGTACAGGCCTGTTGGGTTCAGGGTCTTTCATCCTTCAGCTGCCTGCGTGCATGTTGGAGGTGGAAGATACCTGAGCGTGTAATGTTAATTTTTACCTGTGTTCATGGAATACATCAGCACTGTTTTGAAGTTACTTGGACTGCCTCGTCTCTCAGAGTTAGCATGGTACAAGAACCGGAATACAGCACCAGTGACAGCTTTTTCTGTTGTCTCTTTTTGGTCCATTTAGATTGTTAACGTTGTAACTCTGCCAGTGTCTCTTTTGCTGGCCCCAAGCCCGGATAAAGGAGGGGGGATGGATGTTGAGCTAGCAATTACACCCCGCATAACAGTTTTTTGATTAAATTTGATATTCTAACATTTAACAATACAGGGCAAAATTGATTTATGTAATGTGGGTCTAGACAAAGCATTAAAGTCAGTTATTTTGAGAAGTGATGGCTTATTTAAATGACAAAACAAAAACAAAACAAGCATCAACAGAAGAAAGTTCATTTGTAGTTCTAAACATATCTAGGGTGTTTTTTTTTTTACTCAGTTCTCGTCTCACGACGTTATTCCTCTGTCCTACAGCGTCCATTACAATCACTGGCGAATGAACAATTATGCAAAAATAGGCGATGATGTCATTTAGCGACAGCCAATAGCTACTTTCCTTACTGAGGAGTTGGCAACAGTCGGTGTAGAGACAGCACGGAGAAGGCAGCTTTACTTTGTTTCCACCTTTTGAGTTATTTAAAAAAATCCACTCTTTGTTTCTGATTGTAGATTCGATTTTTGTGTACTAACTGAAGTATATACAACAGTTTTCTGTGCTTGTCACAACACAGTACGTTGTTGTCGGTCTCATTTTCGGGAGTTTTTTGACGCCAAGTCTGCCCCAGACGCCTCCTAACGTTAGCACAGCGGCTAGCCACCATTTGTTCGCCGAATAAAGCCATAGATAATCGTTACATAAATCATGGATCAATCGGGAGTCACAACAGAAACGCCAAAGGTAAGACAGTGCTTTGTTTAATTAAGTCTGTTGTGCCTTACACATGTAGTTATCTTTCAGAAAGTTAGATGGTAGCCGGCTGGTGTTAGTTGCTAATGCTAGTGTTCATCCAATATGTCTTCACCGACAGTTAGATTAGAAAAACCTTTATTAGTCCCTGAAAGGATCACGTTCGCTCGCTGTGAGTGGACAGGCAGCGTCAACCCGGTAACTGCTTCTCCCCAGTGGGACCACGATGGGACAAGACACACACTGAAATAAACTGAGCACTAACCATATCTTAGTATCCGGTTACCTGTTAACGTTACTGAATGAAGATTACGATGATATCGCTATTTCTGTAACATGTCGGCCTTAAATTGGCCTCCACACGTCATTAGTGCTCTGAATATCGTTTATAAACTAAAATATGTGTGTATGGTTGTCGACTGTCAAACAACTTGATTTAGTTTTAAATAGTAACACTTCTCACATAGGCTATAACATTTAGAAGATATGGTTTTAATATATGGAGACCTAATTAAAACTTTTAAACAGATATTGAAGTTGTAAATATTTTTGCCAGTCAAATCCTGGGTTGGGCTTAGTCCGAGCACAGGCAGAGACCAGACATGTCTGAACTTGTTCATTGGTGACTCACGTTCAGTGGGGTTTTTATAACCTCACGTCACTGTTCACGTGACCGGTTGCAGCTGTGGGTAGATGACATGCTGTGGTGATTTTAGAAAGGAAAAGAAGGAAATGGAGCCTTTCTGCCCTTGTTAATGCTCTCATACCTTTTATTGCATGAACTTAGAAAAAGCAACTAAAACTTAACACTACACTATGGGCAGTATGCTCAAAATATTACAGTAAATCATACTTTCATTTGTATAATTATTCAAATATAATGCTGTTTAATGTGTTCATGAGAACATTTAAATTTATAGTTATCTAAAGAATAATCATAATCACAAACTGGTAGGTCTGGGGAAAATGACATGTTGACTTAGAGGTGCCTGAACTTGTTTCGTAAGATCCTAAAGGTCTTGGTGTCTTGTACTGTACCTGTCCTGCTGTGACCCTGTCAGGGGTTTGCTAGGTTTAGTTACAACTGAGTTTCACTGTACACTTGACTGATCAGTCCACAGGCGGTTTAATGTTTGTAGAGCAGCTGCCTGATGTTCACAACTAATTAGTCTTAGAATCACATTCATTTTCTCGTTTCTTGTCCTGGAATTGTCTTAAATCAAGAAGCCAGTGTATTTCCCTGTGATCACTAGGCTTCATTTTTAATTAAAAGTTTTATAAAACCTTTACCAGTGTGGCTTTTTTTAATTGATGGAAGAGATCATTTAGTTTGAAGAAGAGCAGTATACATTTACAAAGATACAGGTACTGTGGCAGATGTAATAAATAAAGTAGAGCTGCTACTAATGATTTTCTCTCATTATGATTTTCCACAGTCCTGAATAACAACTTCAAATGTCTTGTTTTGTCTTATCATTCCAGAGTCTGAGGACATTCCCTTTCCAAAGATATAAAACAGAAAATAACCAAAGTCCTCACTTTTTTGCTTATAAAAATAACTGGTTATAATTTTTCATAAAAGTTATTTTCTTCAGTTCATCAACTAATCAATTAGACTAGTTAAAAAAGGAGTACTAAAAATAAGAAATGCACTGATAGTGAAAAAGTAAGAAACACAGACGTGAACCAAATGAGACCTAATTACACATGAGAGGCTCATAAAGCTAGTTTGATTTTCATAAGTTCATACATAATAATGTATATAATTTTAATTTTCTGTGTGTTTTAATTAACTAATCAATCAGGTTCAATTTCATGTGCTGTCAGCAGTCATAATGACTAAGCATTATCAAGAGAAATTTCTTTTTTTTTTTTGGTTGTATATGGTAATTGGTTTGGTTGTTTTGTGTTACATGTTGATTTCCTTTGATTTACTCCAGGGCTGTTGTGGGAGGCCAATGTGAGCTACACGTTATTGATCATTGAGCTACTTGGTCAGAGTGCGGCGACATCCAAAAGAAGTGTGATGCTAAAGCCGACAGTCATGTGTTGCAGAGTCCCTGGGGGTCAGTGGCCCCGGCAGCTCCAGCCTGCTCTCTGGCTGACGTGATGAGTGAGCAGCTGGCCAGACAGCTGGATGAAGAGAACCACGCCTTCCCTACGCTCACAGAGTGAGTCCTCGCCAGCATCACCACTGTGTGTGTGTGTGGATACACAACATGGGGAGTTGATTTGGCAGTGAATCTGAATGTGTTTATGTTGTGTCACTGATGCTCCTTTGTTTACCTTTAACTTTCTTCTGTCTGATTCACGTCCCTCAGACCTGGAGCAGATCCATTGTCGCTGGATGAGGTTCCCGATACGGCCAGTGACCTGATGCTGGCCCAGATGTTGCAGATGCAGTTTGACCGTGAATATGATGATCAGCTCCGCCGTGAAGAGAAGAAGTTCAACGGAGACAGCAAAGGTAGAGCAAGATCAGCAGGACAGATGTGGTTAAAAGCGTTTCTCTAAGGCTGATTGTTGTTTCGCTGCTTTGACAGTATAACAAACCAGATAGGGAGATTCAGAGTAAGTGCCGTTGTTTTGTGTGTGTGTGTGTGTGTGTGCGCGCACAGTGTCCATCTCCTTTGAGAACTACCTGAAGGTCCACCCATATGAAGACAGCGACAGCTCGGAGGATGAAGTGGACTGGCAGGACACCAGAGATGACCCCTACAGAGCCGGTAACAGAGTTTTTAACACCTGCTGCAGGGAGTTGCTAGTAGTGATGGGTTTAATGAGTTTAGATCATTGGTGGCCAGGTTTTATCTCCGTTATCTCACTGTGGATAAAGTGGCTGTTACAGTTACTGTTTCGATTTAGTCATTACACAGACTCTGCCTCTGGGTGTGTGTGTGTGTGTTCAGAAAAGCCTCAGACCACGCCCAGGAAAGGCTTTGCAGGGAAAGGCAAGAACATCACCACCAAACATGATGAGGTGAACTGCGGCCGCAAGAACACCGCCCGCATGGACAAGGTGAGACAGCCTCAGGTGCACACGGTGCCAGCCCAACGTGAGGTGCCAGGCCACCAGTCACTTTGTGTTGCTCGTCTGCTTAAGTTGTGCATCTTCTACTCCTCCAGTTTGCTCCAGAGGTCCATGTTGGTGATGGTCTGGGGATGGACCTTAAGTTGTCCAATCAGGTTTTTAACTCTCTGAAGCAGCACTGCTACACCGAGCAGAAGCGTAGCGCTAAACTACATGAGAAGAAGGAGCACTCAACCGCTGTACGTACAGACACACAATGGACTAAGAAACTGAGGGCTTCATTCTTCTTGAGCTTTGGCTGAAAACAAATAAAATCGTGTTAAAGGAGCAGGAATTTTGAGTACTTGACCTTCTTGTGATACTGACCAGGGGTGCAGGCACTTCTGTTGTTGTTCAGACACACACAGTAGCGTTCATGACACATCCAGGTCCTTGCTTCCTGTTCACACTGAAACAAACTCCTCCTTCCTCCTCAGGAACAAGCAGTGGACCCCCGTACTCGACTCCTGATGTACAAGATGGTGAACTCCGGGCTGCTGGAAAACATCAATGGCTGCATCAGCACAGGGAAGGAGTCTGTGGTCTTCCATGCTAATGGAGGGAGGTGAGGGAGGACACAGAGGGACGGGTGGGCCAGCAGGATGTCATGGGGCTCAGGAAGAATCTTTGTGGGAACACAATGTGTTGAAATGTCGTGTGTGTTTGTGTAGCCTGGAGGAGCAGCCTTTTCCTGATGAAGTGGTCCTCAAGGTTTTTAAGACGACGCTGAACGAGTTCAGGAACAGAGACCGCTACATCAAAGACGACTATCGCTTCAAGGAGCGCTTCAGTAAACTGAATCCACGCAAGATCATCAGACTGTGGGCTGAGAAGGAGATGCACAACCTGGCCAGGTACATGCTAGTCCCAGTGCTGTTACTGCTGGGAGTCACATCTCCTTAGATCACATGTGTCAAACTCAAGGCCCGCGGGCCACATCTGGCCCATGTGATCATTTTATATATCTTTTTTTTTTTTTTTTTTAATGGCCCGGTGATATGAAGCGCCAATAACACACAAACTACAAATCCCATAATGCAGCACAACAGCTGCCTTACTGAACGATAGGCTACCTGCGATCATTCCCGCATCAATTACGGCAGATCAATCAAACGTCTGTTGATGTATACAACCCTAATTTCAAGTCAAAGCTAGCCCCTAACAATGGCCAAGAGGAAAGTTGATTCTGAAAACAGAGCCTTTCTAAACCGGTGGGAGGCTGAGTATATGTTTACTGACATTGTCGGTAAACCCGTGTGTCTTATTTGTGGAGCTAATGTGGCTGGAATTTAGGAATATAACCTAAGACGGCACTACGAGACAAAACATCAGGACAAGCTGAAAAACGTGAATG
This sequence comes from Monopterus albus, assembly GCF_001952655.1. Lineage (NCBI taxonomy): Eukaryota > Metazoa > Chordata > Actinopteri > Synbranchiformes > Synbranchidae > Monopterus > Monopterus albus. Next base: position 411,197 of record NW_018128149.1, on the reverse strand, counting down.
CAGAGCAGAAGCTACAGAAGGTAGAGGAGTTGAAGAGGAATCTGACATCACAGCAGACGTTTTCACCAAAGCGAAATCACACAGTGAAGCTGCTGTGAAAGCAAGTTTTATTGCGACAGAGGAGAAAATCAGCCCGGACATTTACCGAGGGAGAGTTTCTGAAGAGCTGCATGATGAAAGTGTGCGACGTCTTGTGTCCAGACAAAAAGGAGGTGTTTTCAAATGTAAGCCTTAGAAAAAATACGGTTACTGATTTTAAGTTCAAGTTTATTTATTTTGAAATAATATTGTATCCTGTCTGTTTCGATTCATATTTATGTTCAAAAAACGTTTAGTTTTAGTCTGTTCAATAAATTTTTACCCTGTTTGGCCCGTGACCTAAAGCGTGCTGTGCGATTGAGTTTGACACCCCTGCCTTAGAGGGTCCGTTCATTACAACCTGGTGCTTATTGTTGTGGTTTTGGGACATTAGTCTTTACCCCTGCCATGTACTAGTCATGGATGAAAACTGTATCTCCATCTTCTGACCCTCGTGCCTCTGCTACACCCCTTGTGCTGCTTTTTCTGCTGCTTCTATTCTTGCATCCAAGTTACTGTAATAATGCCACCATGTTGGCAACATGAACAGAGAAACCTGTGTGTGTTCAGGATGAAGAAGGCAGAGATCCCCTGTCCAGAGGTGGTGGTGTTGAAGAAACACATCCTGGTGATGTCGTTCATTGGTAAAGACCACGTTCCTGCTCCTAAACTCAAAGACGCCATGTTGGGCTCAGAGGACTTGAAGAACGCGTACTACCAGGTCCTACATGTATGTATAATGCACAGCTAGTACAGCATGTACTGTGTGTGGATGATGTAAGTTTCAGGCTAAAGGGTTGTTTTTTTTTTTTGTTTGTTTTTTTTTTTTACATATTTTATTTTGTTCCATCTTAAACTGAAGGTTACAAACAAACAAACAAAGCTTAATGTTGGATCTTTATGCACTGACAGTTTTTTTTTTTTTACTTGATAAATGACTTAAACTAGTTACCTAAATCATCAATCATTTATTTGTACTCTGTGTGGTAACAGGGCTGTAGTAGCTTGTCCTTTTACTAAATTCAGGTAAAACCAAGGACTGTGTAGGCCTATTTGCACAAAATCAATTTCCCCTGGGGAACAGGAATGTTTTGTGGGACTTGGTTCTTTTTCATTTATATTTAGGGTCTAAATTCCTGGGCCATACTTTTACCCCTCAAAAAAAGTCCTGAGTCGGGGGTAGTTCTTTCTGAAGGTAGGTGCATAGGTCCCAGTTAAAGCCTGCAAGTCACAGAAGGAGCGAGGAGACATGCCATAAGATTTCTAGAATCAAATCAAATTTTATTTGTATAGCGCCAAATCACAACAAAAGTCATCTCAGGACACTTTACAAAGTAAGGTCTAGACCTTACTGTTATCAATATTATTACATAGGGAAAACCCAACAAATCCCCCTTGAGCAAGCACTTGGCGACAGTGGGGAGGAAAAACTCCCTTTAACGGAAGAAACCTCCGACAGACCCCGGCTCTTGGTGGGCGGCCTTCTGCCTCGACCGGTTGGGGTGAGTGGATAGAGGAGAGACAAAAGAAGAAAAGCAACAAGACACAACAATCAAACACTGATCAGGTCGATGTGGCCGGTGACTGCTCGTCAGAGACATAGAGCTCCAGGGCCAGGGCAACCTGCAGAAAGGTACAGGGAGAGAGAGAGAGGACACACTACGGGAGAAAGGAGACACAAAGTTAGTAATGTGTAATAGTGGCAAGCTAGTGGCAGAGGTGCATGCGCAGACAACTGGAGTTATGACCTGGTCTGAACAGCCAGATTTTAAATCAT
>NW_018128149.1:404807-409014 GCF_001952655.1 Monopterus albus | reverse complement strand
GTGTGTGTGTGTGGTGTGTGTGTGTGTGTGTGTGTGTGTGTGTGTGTGTGTGTGTGTGTGTGTGTGTGTGTGTGGTGTCATGATTCGGTTCTGTGTTGCTTCCTGTCAGGCTTTTATTTTGATGCTACGTCCTGTTTTGTTTCACCACAGTTTTGGTCTTTTTACTTTCTTCATCACCCGCATTAGTTTCACCTGCTCATTATAGTTTGCACCGCATCATAAGCAGCCTTCACCCACCAATCCCAGCCAGATTGTTCTAGACGCCACCTCTCACTCTCCAGCATTTTTCGGTTTTGGTACTTTGTGTTTTTGACTCGGCTTGTTCCTCTGACTATTCTGTTCTGCCTTGCCCTCTTGCTTCAGACTGTCACTGTGTATAATTATCGGACTTCCCTTTGGACTACGTATTTGGATTCCTCTGCTGTATGTGTTTGCTGGCTCTGATCTCGGACTGTTTATACCGACCTGTGATTTTTGTGTTTCACCGTGTCTTGTATGGTTTTGTTTAGCGTTAGTTCTCTTATTAAAGAGACGGTTTTGTTTTACATTTCCTTGTCTGGCCTTTTAATTGAGTTCACCCTCAACATTTTTGGCAGCATAACGCGCCGATTCCTGACATGTGGTGTGTGCGTGTGTGTTTGTCTTTATATACTTGTGCGAACCAACCCCTGATGGAACACCTTTCTTGTGTGGACATTTCATTGGTGACTTTCACCAATGCGGTTTTTGTACTATGATGGACTCTAAATCCTGACTGAAAATCCTCAAACAAATCATTCTTGTGCAAGTGGTCACATAACTGCTTTGCAACAGCTTTTTCAAGGATTTTGGAAATAAATGGGAGATTGGATATTGGTCTATAATTAGCTAGGACACCTGGGTCAAGAGTAGGCTTTTTGAGTAGAGGTTTAATTACTGCAAGTTTAAAAGCCTGTGGAACATAACCTGGTGCATCTGCCTACAGCAGCTGTGGCGAGTTGGTGCTGCTGGGTGGTCCTTAATAGTTTCCTTACTCAGTACATAGCAAGCATATTCATCTCAGCTGTTTTCCTAGCTCTTCCTCATGTTTCTGCTCCTCTGTCTGTGCAGATGATGCGGCAGTTGTATCAAGAGTGTAATCTGGTTCACGCTGATCTCAGTGAATACAACATGCTGTGGCATGAAGGGAAGGTAGGACTGTGTCTTTGTATTCTTTCACTGACTCTAACCCTTCATCTGTTCTTCTTTTGTTGATTTCATCTAATTTTCAGACCGTACTTTGACAACTCGGTAGAGAAGGTGGAATAACAACTTGTGCTGGCCTGTCCTCGTTTCACCCCATATTGCCCCATGTAGCTGTTCTTCTTCTGTCCCCCCCCCTTGTTGATTCGTTGCCTCTGTACTCCTCTTTTGTTCATTGTAGGTGCAGTTGTTACGAGTCTCTTTTCTTTTGATGAGTTTGTGTGTCTGTGTTGTAGGTCTGGTTGATAGATGTCAGTCAGTCCGTGGAGCCCACCCACCCTCACGGTCTGGAGTTCCTCTTTAGAGACTGCAGGAATGTTTCCACGGTAACATCTAGTTTCTTTTTCATGAACAGAAAATTTCCATTCCAAAATCCTGAGAAGTCGACAACTGACAAATGCTTTAGTCACATTTTGTGTATGTGTGTGGTTGCTGTTTTGCTGGGATCCACTTGTTTATGAAATAGCATCAATAATCTGGATAAGAGCAGAAGAAATATAAATAGTATGGTTTGTCTGGTTTGTTTTGGGGCACAGTTCTTCCAGAAGAAAGGTGTGGGCGAGGCGATGAATGTCTACGACCTTTTCAACACTGTAACCGGGCTCCACATCCCTGTCGACACAGAGGACGAGGCTGCATTTATAGCCGAGGTAACACATTTAGCTTGAGTGAGCTGTGGCGTCTGCCGCACAGTGGGCGGAGCCCTCTTCAGAGAGGCACAATAGATGTGACAGACATTGTGAGAACAGAACAGAGCAATTGGGTCGGAGCAGGTACTTACTCATGAACTGTGCTCTCTCTCTCTGGCAGATTGTGGCGCTGGAGAAGAGGAATGAGGACCATGTGCAGAAGCGAGGGAAGAAAACTTTCCCTGTCACCTCTGAGGACAGCGGCCCTCCTCTTCAACTTGATGCTGATGACTAACACTTGCCCTGTTCACGCTCTCTTCACAATCCCACCGTGTTGAATAGGCTGTAAAGAGGAGGTGAATAGAGGCGGCCTCTGGAGGACCTGGCACCTCCCCCTACAACCCACTGGCCCCCACAGTCACTGCTTCCTTTCAACAGGCAGGATGGAGCGCCCCCTCCTGGCTGCTGGAGTTACATTTCATGTCTCCTGTTACAATTGGCCCACACTGACACAGTTTGTGTAAACAGATTGGCTGCAGCCACCGGTGGGTCCTTCATTGCTAAGCTTTGATCAAACATTTAATTTGATTTTAAAGACATTTAAATTCTAGAGGAGAGTTCAGTGTCGTGAAAGATACACCTGTGTCTGGGTGAAGCTTAGTTAATGGTGCATGTGTGAATACATGGGTTTGAATACATAATTCGGTAGCTTCAGCAAGGCAGCTTGAGTAGTATGTGTGAGAAAGACTGCAGGATCGATCTACTGTTTTAAGTGAAATTTAAAAAAAAATCTCAAAATACAATAATAATAAATATGAGCAGTAAATCAAATTTAGGGCTTTGGCTTTATAAAGCCAACCTCAGCTGTTTGTCCCTCTGACTCCGAGGCTCTGGTGAGGAGCAGGAAGCTCTGTCTCGTTTTCATCTTCACACTTGATTGTGTTGGTCCTTGTCCTCATCGCTTTTTCTCTTGCTCTGGTTCTATCTATTCCATCTCCAGGTTTGATTTTCTCTAAGGCTGGGTATCGTTAGGGATGTTTGGGGCTCCTGTAGATGCATCACCTTAGTTCACTTAGGATAAAAGCCAATACATCAGGAATTGGTGAGCTCATAGTGCAACGTGGAAAACACAACTCACTAAAACATAAAAAGAACATTTTAAAATCCAAAGTACCATAAATGGTGCTTTCTCTGTGCCTCACATTTAAAAATCAAAACCTAATTGGACCCTTTTCTCATATTTAACGGAAACGACAGAATATCTGTGTGATGCGACAACCCGACCTGAAGTAACTGTTTGTTTTTTAACTAGGGATTTGATGATTTTTTGACTGAGGTCATTCTGGTTCTCCATTTTGAAGGCCACCCCAAAACACTTAGTTCTACTCTGAGGAGTCATTTATAAACCTGGAACCAGTGAATATTTAGTGGGTTTGCTTAAAATGTTCTTTAGCAATTCTTTGTGTCAAAATAGCTGCTGATTAATTTCCTGTCAATTGGCTGATCGTTGCATCTGCGCTCATTCCTGTTTTCAGCAGTTCAGGGTCAAATGTGGAAAGGGAGGTCTCAGTGGTTGGTTTGGGTGTTTGTGAAAGCTAAAGCAGGGCGATGCTTTGCTACCTGTCACAATCAGATGAGTACAAGGAAACCAGTTATTCTGGCATTGTGTGATGAAATATAAAGGATGCTGTTTGCAGTAGCTCAGATTTTATATCTTCAGATGAGAAAGTGTTTGTCTCTTGTTCATGTTGTTGTGTTTTAATGAGGGAACATGCAGCCACAGAGGCTTCACATGAAGTTGGATATATTCTAATGAAATGCTCCATTATGTGTGGAACAGTCTGCAGACTAGTTGTGACAATAAAACCTGAAGATTAAAAACTCTGTTGACTCTTAATCCAACCAGAATCTAAAAACTTGAGCAGATTATCACAGAAACATTTGGAGGTTTGGTTCCTTTAGAACTAGGTTACTGTGCACTTGATTTTCTATAGAGACCAAATCATTTTAAAGCAGCTGATCGTCAGTCTGTCACATGCCTCTACAGAAAAACTTCCAGATTCTTTCAGGGAAATGAGGGATTGGATCAGGAACTGAACACAATTGGAGACACTGAACAACATTATCATGAACCGGACGATGATTATGACCCTGAAAAAAACTTTTTTTATGAACTCTGAAAATAACTGCAAGTATTACACGGATGAGCAGTTTAACAGCAATGTTAAGACTGAAAACAAATTATCATTAATTCACTTTAATAGCAGAAGTTTATACGCAAACTTTCAGAGTATAAAACATTATCTTAGTAGTCTGACACATTCTTTTAATATAATTGCTATTTCTGAAACTTGGAT
>NW_018128149.1:391335-399454 GCF_001952655.1 Monopterus albus | reverse complement strand
ATTAATTACATGGACAATTGTGGGTGTGGTGTACATTTTGTAACCATTCTTTAGTATAATACTTGTGTGATGTAAGAATGTTAACACTGTTATATTCTTTTTTTAGTATAATATGTGTGTGTGTAGAAGTGAATCATTTACTGCTTGCAAACCAATGATGGTAAGATGATGTCATGGGGTAGGACTGGATAAGTCTGACTTCTTCCTACTCCATTCAAGCATGTACTAGGTATAAGCAAATTGATATTGGATTAGCATTTGTTGGATATGTGTAAAATTATGTGTGTTGACATAACTGTCTTTACATGCTTGAAAGAATAAATCAAATCAAATAAAAAATAAAAGAATAATCAGAATTACTGGCACCAAATAAAATGTTTGTTCAAAAGATAGAATTTTGTATTAAACATTGACATTTGACAAAGTGAAGAAATTTCAGAGTTTGTCTCTTTTTCGTTACATAACATTTATTAATAAGACAGACACAAAAGATGGGGAAAAGAAAAGGTTTAAACCCCTTTAGAGGTTTGTGATGATATAAGAACTTAGATAACTATAAGTGTTCATAAAATTATAAAATGATCGATAATCATCCAAGAAGTCAACGTGACAAACAGGACTAGCATAAATGAATGATGGATGATAAAACTGTTTTAAATATCTCCCTTGGCACTACTCAAACGGGTTGATTGGTGGTCTGCTATGTGGAGGAAAAAGAAGAATGTTGCCTGCTTTACTTAATTTTGATACCAGTTATTTATCGGAGAATTTCGTGGGGTATCTCCACTAGACCAGTGGTCCCCAACCCCCGGGCCGCGGACCGATACCGGTCCGTGGACCAATTGGTACCGGGCCGCACAAGAAATCATTAATTATTTCCGTTTTATTTATTATCTGAGTCTGAACGATCTTTTATTTTGAAAAATGACCGCATTCTCTCGGTTACATCTCGGTCACTTGAACGCCAAAACTGGCTTACTTGTGGACATATTCAACCTGCTCAATGAACTCAGTCTGTCACTTCAGGGGAAAATGACAACTGTCTTCAAGTTGGCAGATAAAGTAGCTGCATTTAAAGCCAAACTGGATTTGTGGGGACGGCGCGTCAACAGCGGCATTTTGGACATGTTTCAAACATTAGTGGGGATTTTGGGTGAGACTGAGCCTGAGCCTTCATTCTCCCAGCTGGTGCACGATCACCTGTCTTTGCTTTTAAAAGAGTTCGAGCGCTACTTCCCAACCACAAAGGACCCACGAACTGCCAAGGAATGGATCCGCAACCCATTTGTCAACAAACCAGGTGAATCCAGCATGTCTGTGCAAGAAGAAGATCAACTGCTGGAGATCGCAAATGACGGCGGCCTTAAAAGTATGTTCGAGACCACAACTCTGTCGGTGTTCTGGATTAAAGTCATGACAGAATACCCTGAGATCGCCACCACAGCACTGAAAACCCTGTTGCCATTTCCGACATCCTATCTGTGTGATCTGTGTGGTTTTTCTGCAGTGACAGCAACCAAAACAAAACAACGGAGTAGACTGAACATAAGCAACACACTTCGGGTGTCATTGTCTCCTATTACCCCCAGATGGGACCGTGTCGTTGCAGAGAAACAAGCTCAGGTCTCCCACTGATTTAGCGTTATGGGGAGTTCAAATTTTCATCTACGTACAAATTTGTCAAGCGTTGACCGGTCCGCAGTGATAAAAAGGTTGGGGACCACTGCACTAGATTACATGTTACACTAAACCCGCTTTATTATGGAGGGTCAGACCGGAAGCTTCTTCGCCGGTTGAAATAAACAGCTCCTGCTTCCTTATCTGGCTGTCAGGATTCTAAACTGAAATAAAGGAAGGATAATTCAGTGATAAAGTGATCGTCAGGTGTGTGGGGATGAGTGAGGAACATTACCTGGAGTTGTGTGAGAACCCGGTGCAGTTTGAACACGCCTCCAACGTAAACAACGTCTTCTTCGACGAGGCCAACAAGCAGGTGAGCTAGTTAGCATCGATCAGGCTAACAAGCTAGCTAAGCCAGCTAGCTGGATGACATGAGTCGGAGCTTGTAAACAGCAGTGTACAGTTTTACTGTACTCATTGTGAAGTGTACTAGCGCCACACGATGTTTTATTAATATAAATTTATCGATAACATAAGACAGATTGATAGGTAAAAAGATCGTTGACGGAATATAAACAAGTCCCTTGACAGACTTAACCAGTAGGAAAAGTAATGGGATCCTGAATGTAAGGAAACGCTGCTGCTGCATTATCAAAAGTAGAGCTGCAACTATTACATGTTTAAAAGATTAGTCGTTAACTGTTAAAAAGAGGCTTTTTAAATTTACCGTGTACATTAATGTTAGAAAATCTTGAAATTACACTGCCACAGGAATGTGACTTAAAGTAGGATTAGCACATCCCGCTTTATATTTTGACTCGTTAAAACCACCGAGTGCATTAAAACCTGACTGTTTGATGTGACCAGAGCAATGAAAATTGGGTTAAACCAATGTATGCTCACTTATGTTGTTTGTGCCACAACCACTAGAGGATGCCCAGTTTTATTTAAAGGCAGAGATGCTGTGTAGATCTTACTGTTTGTCACCTGGCCTCTGTTGTGTCCTGTTGTTTGGCTGCAGGTGTTTGCCGTCCGTTCAGGTGGAGCCACAGGTGTGGTGGTCAAAGGCCCGGATGACAAGAGCAGTGTGGCCTTCAGGTACCTCAACATTTGTAGGAATCTGTTTTTCTTATTACACTTTCTGCTCTGGTATTAACACATGACCAGTCGCTAGTTACTGTTGTAGCCGCAGGATGACCAGCTGGCCCTGGTGCTGTGGGACAGTAACTAGTCTTCTGTGTAATTAGAAAAGGATGTTTGTCAGAAGAAGGTCCCTCTTTCTTCTTCTTTCTCTGTTCTTTGACCCTGTACATTATAAGATTGGTGCAAAATGGACACAGCATCCAGCGTAATTTGTACTTAAGTAAATGTACTGTACTTCCCACCACTGACAGTGTCGTAATAATCGGTGCTTTCCTCTGCAGAATGGAGGATAAAGGAGAAGTGAAGTGCATCAAGTTCTCCACTGGAAATAAGATCCTGGCAGTGCAGAGAACATCAAAGTCTGTGGTGAGACACTTGTACTGTGCGAGCACGTAGACAGCGATTAATTAATTAAAACCACCAGCACTTTCTGTCTTTACACTTTGTCAGCTATATGACAACTGTTAAAGTGTCATCTTATTATGTACGCATCAGTTTATAAGATGGCAGAGTCTTTGTTAATAATATTGTTTACCTAACTATGAAGTTACAACCTGCATTAATCAGATGCACCAGTGACTGTGTTGTCGACTTGTTACACAAAGCCAGTTGTGTTCTCTGTCCTGACCTGAAGCTTACTGAGTTGTATAACTTTTATTTTTGTGTTGTTTGTAGGATTTCATCAACTTTATACCTGACTACCCCCACATAGAGTTCAGCCAGGAGTGCAAGGTGTGTCACGTGTTCTGGTTCTTGTTTTTGTTCTGCTGACTTTTGTTTTCAGATCAGAAGAACTCCACTGTGTTCTGAGGAGAAATCACTGCCCAATAAATTGAATGTTGTTTTGTAAGTGAACGTTATGTGTGTGCTTTGTCTTGTTCTGCAGACGAAGAACGCTCATGTTTTGGGCTTCTGTTGGACAAACTGGAACGAGATTGTCTTCATCACCGACCAGGGAATCGAGTTTTACCAGGTGATCTGACACGGTTTCAGTGGGATGGTACCAGGACCCAGATGTCAACGCACATGATGCAAGTTGACCCATGACTCAGTGTTGTGTTGTGTGTGTGTGTGTGTGTGTGTGTGTGTGTGTTCGTTCAGGTGTTTCTGGACAAGCGCAGCTTGAAGCTGCAGAAGAATCAGAGTATTAATGTGAACTGGTACCAGTACCACCCGGAGGCGGCCGTCATCCTGCTGTCCACCACCGTGCAGGGGAACATCCTGCAGCCCTTCACCTTCAGGGTCAGCACAGACCAAGTCATGTTGATGGAGTGCGGTCTGATTTTGAACACACACCCATTCTGAGACTTCAGTCATTTATATTTGTGTGTTTGTTTTTTTACATCGAGCTCTCCGGGTCGATCAGGTTGTTGTTGTTTATTTTTTAGAGCGGGACCATGTCAAAGATGTCCAAGTTTGAGGTTGAGCTGCCCGTCATCCCCAAACCTGCCAAACTCAGCCTGTCGGAGAGAGACATCGCTATGGCAACCATGTAAGTGGCCGCCGTCACGTACAGCTCTGTGTTGTAGCCACTTGACCTTATCGCCCTGTGAATGCACATCGGTGAGCTGTGTCCTGTCTCTGTCTGCAGCTATGGGCAGCTGTACGTAATGTATCTGAAGCATCACTCGAGGACAGCCAACAGTCCCAGTGCAGAGGTGGTGCTGTATCACTTACCCAGGCACACACACACACACACACACACACACACACACACACACATTTTCTAGCATTAAGGGTACCCTGTGTCGTTTTATTTGATAAACAATCCAAAATACTTAATTTACTAAGAAACATTATAGACTCAGGAACTAAGTGATCATTGGTTAGTTTTTGCTTTAAAAATGACCAAATCAAATCAAATTTTATTCATATAGCGCCAAATCACAACAAAAGTCATCTCAGGACACTTTACAAAGTAAGGTCTAGACCTTACTGTTATCAATATTATTACATAGGGAAAACCCAACAAATCCCCCTTGAGCAAGCACTTGGCGACAGTGGGGAGGAAAAACTCCCTTTAACGGAAGAAACCTCCGACAGACCCCGGCTCTTGGTGGGCGGCCTTCTGCCTCGACCTGTCCCATAGCTGATAACAGTTCTTTTACATACTGGATAGCATCGTCTGGTTTGTAATCTTTCTTGACTTCGTCCAATTTCTTCTCAATAACTTTCATTAGGAGAGAAACTCAGAGCATCATGGGGCCCCCAGCAGCCTAGGCCTATAGCAGCATAACTAAGGGAAGGCTCAGGGTCACCTGATCCAGCCCTAACTATAAGCTTTATCAAAAAGGAACGTCTTAAGTCTAATCTTAAAGGTAGAGAGGGTGTCCACCTCCTGAACTGAGACTGGGTGTTGGTTCCATAGGAGAGGAGCTTGATAGCTAAAGGCTCTGCCTCCCATTCTGCTTCTGTGGACTCTAGGAACCACCAGTAACCCTGCACTCTGAGAGCGAAGTGCTCTGTTAGGATGATAAGGCTCTACGAGGTCTTTATGATACAATGGAGCCTTGTTATTAAGGGCTTTGTATGTTAGGAGAAGGATTTTGAATTCTATTCTGAATTTTACAGGGAGCCAGTGGAGAGAAGCTAATATGGGAGAGATATGATCTCTCTTGCTAGTTCCTGTCAGTACTCTGGCTGCAGCATTTTGGATTAACTGGAGGCTTTTTAGGGCATTATTGGGACATCCTGATAGTAAAGAGTTACAGTAGTCCAGCCTGGAAGTGACAAATGCATTGACCAGTTTTTCATCATCACTTTGAGACAGGATGCTCCTGATTTTTGCAATATTGCGCAGGTGAAAGAAGGCAGTTCTAGAGACTTGGTTTATGTGTGATTTAAAGGACATATTCTGATCAAAGATGACTCCAAGGTTCCTCGCAGTAGTACTGGAGGCAAGAGCTATGTCATCTAAAGTAACTATATGATTAGACAGCAGATTTCTAAGGTTTTCAGGCCCAAGCACAATAACTTCAGTTTTGTCAGAGTTTAGAAGTAAGAAGTTGCAGGTCATCCAGGCCTTTATGTCTTTAAGACATGCTTGAAGTTTGACCAGCTGACCTGATTCATTTGGCTTCATAGATAAATATAACTGAGTATCATCTGCATAGCCAGTGCCTGACCAGTGATTTGTTGATTGTCATATTTGTTGCACATTTTCTCTCACTCATCGATTAATCAGATAATCTGTTGATAAAAATAATAAATTCTTTGGGACCATAAAGAATGTGAGTGCGTTAATGTTACAAAACCCTGCAGGAGTCTGTTGTTCTGTTTAATGTCAAGGTGTCTCATATCCCTCATCAATCCATACATGAAGAACAGCACCGTGACCTGATGCTGCCTTTTAACCCGGATCCACATAACGTTGACTGTTTTTGAGATGTGATAAAGATTTAGAATGCAAAGACTGAATGTTTAGTTCCTGACTGCATGTTCAGAAACAGAAGATAGCGATGGTGCTGCAACATTGAACACTAGGTCAGAGCTTGTCTGGTTCATGGAAGTTATTGTGTGTGTGTGTGTGTGTGTGTGTGTGTGTGTGTGTGTGGGTATGCATGTTTAGGGAGGGTCCATGTAAGAAGAGTCACGTGCTGAAGCTCAACACAACGGGGAAGTTTGCTCTAAATATCGTGGACAACCTGGTGGTGGTTCATCATCAGAGCTCCCAGGTGAATGTGTGTGTGTGATCCATGCTAATGTTTATGTGGATAAATGTTGTGTTTCTGTGAGGCTGTTACTTATAGAGCACATGTGTGTGTTTATCAGACGTCCCTGATCTTTGACATCAAGTTAAAGGAACCAGACTGTGCTGTCAACACACACCAACCTGTCCTACCTGCCAGGTCCATACACCCCTACAGGATACCACTGTCAGGTACACACACACACCCCTCCTGCCTTCAGGCTGGATTTATTTCTCTAGGGATGTTAATCATGGATGTGGCTGAAATTATTTTTTTTTTTTAACCCTTGCTCCAGTGGTAGATATTTACTGTGTACTGTCAGCCACAGGTGCCCTGGTTTTAGTCTGTACTTAGTCAAATTCTCCCTGTTAAACGTAGCTGAATAGGCAGCGAGCAGCTCTTGTTTGTGGTGTAGCCATGGATGTACGGACAGCTGTCTCTGGGTTAATGTGATACTGACACAAAGTTAAAACCCGAGGATTCTCATGCAGGTTCTGCAGCATCTGTTTCCTCTGATTCCCAAACAGATTTGTGGATGTTTATTCACAATGGAAGACAGTGATACTCTCAGGAACTGCTGGTCACTGAATGATATCTGTGTGTGTTTCACATCTGTGACTGACAAGGACTGAGATCTCTGACTGTTTCGCTCCCTGCAGGTCCAGCAGTGGTTCCCTCTCAGCCTCCAGTGCCCTGTCAGCTCTGTATCCTGTTTCTAATGCACTGAGCGGTCGGTGTCTGTTCTGCTGGTTTTCTCATGTTGACCTTGACTTTCCCTCCAGACTCTTCCTCGTGGAGCGTCTTCCAGCCTGACATCATCATCAGTGCCAGTGAAGGTGTGGAAAACACACACACGTGTTGAGAGCAAGCCGAGTGAGAAACTTCACTCTGTAACACTCCTGTACAGTCGGAGTGGACTGAGTGTTTCTCTGCTTTCATTCATGTCACATCAGTGGCTGTGCAGATTCTCAGTCATCTAGGTCATAGTAAACTGAAAAAATCTAAGTCCAGTTGATTTTTTTTCTAAGGTTTTTTCATGTCACATCAGTGATTTAAGCTTGGAAACGTCATAGTTTTCAATCAGGAGCATCAGTGTTTGGATCAGCTCCTTATGGGCAGATATCCAGTGTTACAGGACTGAGATCGGCATCGCAGCCCAATACAACGTCCTTGCTGATGATGTTTGATTTCTGTCTGGGTTAGGTTATTTGTGGTACCTACAGGTGAAGCTGCCTCCAACTGTCAACCTGCTGCAGGACAAAGGCAAACTGATGGACTTCCTGTTACGACGGAGAGACTGCAAGATGGTCATCCTGTCAGTCTGCACCCAGAGTACGTCCCCTGTTCCCCTGTCTGTCTGTCTCTCACCGCACTGAGAGTCTGCAGTTGACGTGTCTGACTGTAGAGACTTATCTCTCTCTTTATCCTGATTCGAGTCAACTGCATGTCAGCTCACAGAGTGCGTCATGTTCATGTTTGTGCTGCTGTTCAGACTGACTTATGCAAAGAAATTATATTCTGTTCCTAAAAATTAAGGTTATCAAGCAACCAAGATGAGTCGAACAGGAATAAAGATTTTAATTCAGATCATTTATTTGATAGTTTCCATATGAAACAGAGTCTGAAAATGAAATGTTGGGAAACAAGTTCAGTACAACAAATAGAGT
>NW_018128149.1:358125-391289 GCF_001952655.1 Monopterus albus | reverse complement strand
TCAATTTAAACAAACACCAGTCAGAATACTAAAATACAGATCAGAAATCAAGTGGAACAGTGAAAGATGGCCACCATAGTCAGTTTACAGCAAAAACAAGTAGAAACAGATGCTGTCGTCCTGCACTAAAGCTGTGGAGCTAAATCGTCTGTGTTTTCCTCAGTTCTGGTGGGCAGCGAGAAGGGAAGTCTTCCTGTTGTGGCGACCGTCTTTGACAAACTCAACCAGGTGTACAAAGAATATCTGGAGGCTGAGCAGAGCTATGTAGCGGTGAGTGATGACCGGCTGCTTCAACTTGGGACTAGCGAGAAAACGCCTGCAAAGAGGCAGGAGCAGCAAAGAGCTGACGTTCTTGCAACAACGTGCCTCCTCAGCTCAAAGAGCAAATGTTCCATGTGCATGAAGCGTCCCGGGCTCCTGCAGTATGAGAGAGTCTGTGCCAGAAGGATTACGATAAATAAAAACTTGGAAGTCAGTATAAAATGTGTAACTTGGCTCAGATACCCTTTACACAGTAAACGCTGTAAACTCACAGAGAAACCATCAGAGAAGTGAAAAGGTTAATGTGCTGAGGTACCAACAACAAAAGACAGAAGGTCTGGTACGAAGCAGTGTGGCGTCGAGTCGGTGTGGAGCAGAACTTCACTGCGAGGCCGATATGTTTACTGCTCTCTCTGGGGCTGTGCCACTGCTATGGCATGTGGCTGAGGCAGAAGATGAAGTTTATTTTATCCTCTGTTGGTCATTATAAGATGATTTAAGGGCTTCACTTCTGTAAAATGGCAGTTTCTAATGTGTTTTTCTGGACGAGTGGTTATATGAAACCTGAGCTGTGCTTTGGTGGCTGATTTTATTTACAGAGCATGGGACAGTTTTTGTTTGGGATCTAAAACATTATTTTAGAAAAATATTTCACCAGTATAACAGTATTTTTAGTTCTTATATGTGTATGGCACAATATTTTCAGAGTGTCGTTTAACAGCAGAAAACTCAGCGACACTCGACTACATTTACAGTCGAGACTAAGGGCAAAGCTTAATCCTGTTTGTGTAATGTGTGTATACTTCAGATGACCATGGTGATGTCCAGTGTACGTTGTGTTTGCAGACGATGGAGTCTGGCCCGAGTCGAGGCAGCGCCGCTCAGAAGCGTCCGGTCAGGACTCAGGCAGTCATCGACCAGTCAGACATGTACACGCACGTGCTGTCGTCTTTCACAGAGAAGAAGGTACGCACACAAGCACACACATTAACACACACTTGGAGGTTGAACATCATTTAAGATGACGGCTGTTGCGTGTGCATGTTGCAGGGTGTCTCCTACAAGTTTGTCATTGCGGTGCTGATGGAGTACATCCGCTCCCTGAACCAGTTCCAGGTCACGGTGCAGGTAAAGTGGCACCTCGTTTGTCTTGACTTCTGACTGCTGGGTCAGCACCCACTGTAGGTTCTTTAGCTGTATTTACACTATCTGTCATCAGTGTGGACATGTGTCCCCACTGAGTTGTACAGAGGTGGAATATCGGTGTGTTAACGTAATGTGTCGGTGTGTGACAGCATTACCTGTACGAGCTGCTGATAAAGATGCTGGTGCAACACAACCTCTTCTACATGCTGCACCAGTTCCTGCAGTACCACGTCCTCAGCGACTCCAAACCGCTGGTGAGTTTGTTTCTCTGTTACTGTCTATGAAATGTCAGAATGTGGTTTAAAAAAATGCCCAAAATACAATTTTCTAAAACCCAAATTAACAATTGTTTGATGTACTTATTACTTTTAATTCCATTTTATGGACAGATAAAAAAAAAAGGTTTTATTACTCTTTTTTTAATGTTCCTTATTGTCTTTTATCTGTAAATCATGTTGAACTGCATTAACCTGTATGAAGGGTGCTATATAAAGTTTGATTGGATTTGTTTGGGTGACGAAGAAAACCAGCAAATAGTCACATTTAAGAAGCAGGCACATTTGATATGGAAATATTCCAGTTACAACACATTATTACATATAATTACAGTTATGAAGGTTGAGTTCAGATTCTTTTTGTCTCCACTGACTAATTGATTAATTGACTTTAATCCTTCCAGCTCTAGTGCAAGGACTAGTACTGAAAGAGGTCCCAAACAAGTCTGACTGTTATTTGTTCATCTGATCTGAATAGACGTCATCTAACCCTAATCTAATACAGGTCATAATCTGGTTTTATTACATTAGAAACTAGTCCGCCTCTAACCTACAATTAAAACCAGCATTAAACTGTGGTTCCCATAAATCTGACTGATCCCGTTCCTGGTCAGAAATCAGCTGTACTATTCACACGTGACTTCTTTAGGCACTGATTGTGTGTTCGTTTCTCCATTTGGACTGTTTTTCCAGGTATTGTCTTCATTTCACCTCTTTTCCTTTTCATCTCGGTTTCAGGCTTGTTTACTTCTGTCTCTGGAGAGTATGTACCCTCCTGCACACCAGCTATCGCTGGACATGTTGAAGGTATCGAATGCACTCACATTATAATATTTATTATTTTAATCCTGTTCCTTTGATTGATTTTATGTTTGTGTGTCAGCGTCTGTCCTCGGCCAACGACGAGATCGTCGAGGTTCTGCTGTCAAAGCAGCAGGTTCTGTGCGCACTCAGATTCATCCGCAGTGTCGGTATGTTGCCGTTTCCTGTTTCCTGTTACAGCAGATGTCACTAAGAGGCGCTGTTAACTGTTTGAGCCTCCAAAGCGTAGTGACTACCTGCTATCAACATTAACAGTGTGGCTAATGTACCTGGTTCCTCTGGGCAGGCGGACATGACAACGTGTCAGCCAGGAAGTTTCTGGACGCAGCGCGGCAGACTGGAGACCAGATGTTGTTCTACACCGTGTTCAGGTCGTTCCAGCAGAGAAACCAGCGGCTCAGAGGAAGCCCCAGCTTTAATCCCGGTGAGGACACTTACATGTAGACACACAGGGCTGGACCCCCAGTGTCAAGCCCGCTGCCGTAGTGGTCTGCATCTTAAAAATAGTGTCGCCTGCGTTCAGACTGCTCCAGACTGGGTAGAACTTAAACTGTCAGGGTCATTTATCTCAGAAGAAATAAATTTCACTTTCTTATTTTTAACAATTTAGAAATGGGTCTTTGTTGTTCAAACTGTCTATAAATGCGTCTGCTGGCAGCCCGTGTGTCAGTTATCAATGCTGTCATCCGTCATAACTGATCATGTGGTGTGAATGTGTGTTGTCTCACCAGGAGAACACTGTGAGGAGCATGTGGCTCACTTCAAGCAGCTGTTTGGTGAGCAGGCACTAATGAAACCCTCCACCGTTTGAACCGCCGGCACCGAAACACGAAACACGGTTATACAGGATGAACTGGGTCTGTTCCTCAGACAGGAGGCCATCTGATGAGCCAGCATGACCAATCACCATGGACTCGTATGTTTTCATGCACACCGGTACCCTGGGTCCAGACACCTCTGCACGTCACACAGCACCATTACACATGTTTGTTGTATCTGGAATAATAAAACCTAAGGTCCAGCTCAAACCGATCTGAAGGAGTTGTTATGACTCTAAATAGTTGTAACAGTACAGAACTCTCATTAAAAATATGTACGGTTATTTGGGAGATTCAGTCTAGGGGAAACAAGGTTCCTGCTGTAGTCCAGCTGCAGCTACACAGCACACACAGGGCAACACACTCTGCTGAAGCTACAACTTCATCTTCACCTGAAACATTAAAGCTGAGATCTGCACTAAAACACAATTAAAATATATAAATACTCAGCCAGCTTTACTTTGGTGCCTCAGTAGGTTGATAAAACAACATTTGTTGTTGTGGTTTTGTTAATGGCCCTACTACTGGCTCTTCTTTATGCACAACATGGTGAAAGGGTAGGGGAGGGAAGTACCGACCTGTGGTAGGCCCCGCTGTCTGCTGCTGTTGTGTCCAGATGTACCTGCACAGGTGATCAGAAGCCTGGGCAAGATTAGAATCCTGTGAAAATGAGACTAGTCATAAAGATATTCAAAACTAGGAGAAAACTAACTGGGATATGAGGGTGCATGTGAACATAGTCACTGTCAGCAGTTCAGGTGTTCTCACTGTGATGGCCAGAGCCTGAGGCTGTAAAAGAATGTGTGACAATTCTCTATGTATTTATTTTGTATGATGAAGAATGACTTGCTGTTAAACCTTATATAAACCTTATATAAACCTTATTTTAAGATTTTATTTTGGCATTCTACTTTTGACAGCAGTAGTAGAGATAAATGTGGGGTGAGAAAGTGTAATGCCTTAATTCTGTTAATGCTAAAAATAAAAATGTTGTCTGTACATCATAAACATGTCCTCACTGTGTACAGCTAATGGAAGATTCACGTGTTTAAAATAGGGTCATTTCTGTGGTGCATTCATGTGATGCAGACTAAATCAATTCAGACAAATCATCCCAATTTAAGTAATCATTTAATATTAGTTATCCTGATCAAAATAGGATAAAAATAGGATAACTAATATTAATATTAAATATTAATATTAGGATAACTAATATTAGTCATCAACTCTAATATTAAACACCCTGTCAGCAGACAGGATGTTTAATATTATTATGACGTGTATAACTGTAGCCTTAGCCATAATATGTTCTTATGTTTAAGTCACGACATGTTACTAGAGGTCGTGTGAGAATGTTTTTAGCTACACACCACTTAACCAACAGACACACACACATGCACATTGATTTGCTTCATGTTTTGACTACTGCTATGACCAGCTGCAAAGCTGGTAACAGAGACGTCTCGGTTGACGTTTCTGTGTAGTATGGGGCTAGCCCAACCGAGGGGATATAATGTATAGGCCTGTTGTGGTTCAGGGTCTTTCATCTTACATCTGCCTGTGAGCAGTTTGGAGGTGCAAGATACCTGAGCGTGTAATGTTAATTTTACCTGTGATCCTTTGAATAAATCAGCACTGTTTTGAAGTTACTTGGACTGCCTCGTCTCTCAGAGTTAGCATGGTAAGACGAACCATAGTCCTACAAGTGTCAGCAGGAGGTCTTGGATGAGGAACGCTTTGTCAGCCATGCCCTGGACATATTACCATCATCAAATGCCAGTGTTAGCTAGCGGTCTGTTACTAACGTAGTATTAATGTGAAATACTAGTGGCTGTCCTTGCTTGGATGATATGAGCTGACCAACAGCTAGCCAGTTAGCTTGATGTGTTACCAGTGTAACAGTGATGTGAAGAGTTAGTAGCAATGTTAAGTTCTTTAGCAACGAGTCCAATATGGCGGACATCAAGGTGTCAGTGTGAAGGCCCGGCGTCCAGCAGCCACACAACTAATCGTGTATAACTGCAGTGAGTATGAACAACCATGACAACAGTGTTAATACATTTGGAAATTAGAACTTCACAATTTCCATAAAGTGCCTTTAAGTGTTGGCTTGTCCCTTTTTGTAATTAGCAACTAGCTAATTATTGCTTTTACAGCACTGAAATGTGTCCTACACAGCAGGAGACAGACAAGATTTGTTTTTAAATAAATGGCTTAAACAGTAAAACGTGTTAAGTGTAGCTACATGTTCAGAATGTGAACTTTCTTTACTTAATTACCGTAAATGATCAACTCCTGCTAGCTAACCTGCCCTTTCACCTACATTGTTGGGCAGTAAGTAGTTTTAACGTGCCAATAATTAACGTGTAATTTGTTTGCGGTGTACTCTGTAAGAGTAGGTAGCGATTTGATGAAAACCAGGAGCTAAAACGGTTGGTTACTGGTGTGTTGTGAACAGCAGAGTCAGCCTTTCTGTTTCTTAACCTGTAGTTTTAATAGCAGAGACTCGGGTGGAGGTATCAAACTGACTTACTGATAACGTCCCACAGAGAAAAGGCCTGAAGGCTTTATGTTAGGATGGCTCGAACACAGAAGTGAGCGAGTCACACAAATAGACGATGACTTCGATGCAGGCAGTGCTAGTTTATTTACAGTGTTAAATAAGTGACAAGAAATGAACAGTAGAGTAGTAATGGGGACCGGGTGTCGAGCTTCGGAGGGTAACACAGTCAATGGTGGAGATAAGAGGACCGGGCTGTGGACACTGGGACTCACTCCTGGACTGGTCGAGTGGGATGGTACTGAAGATGAACAGAAAGAGTACATACGGTAAGTAGTAGACTGTGCATCGACCTGCAGGGTGGTGATGAATCAGAGTGGAGGAGATCCGTGGTCCGAAGGAGCGACTGAGGTGAGGAGGGAATGGATCTAAGCAGCTGCAGAGAAGGAGACAAAACACTAACACTCAAATCAAAAAGAACGACGGGGAACAAACGGGCCTGAGAAATACTAGAAAGAACTGGCAGGGGAGTGAACGAAGAGCAGGGACTAAATAGGGAGAAACTAATCAGGTGCAGCTGGTGGTAATCCGGGGGTAAGAAGCAGGTGTAAAGGAAAACGTAATCAGGGTAAGGGAGTGAAAACAGAGTGAGGGGAGTGAGAAAAGAGGTGCAGCCGAGCAAACCTGACACTTTAGTTTGAGGCTTTGCTATGTGCCCTAACACCTAACCCTCAGCAGCAGGAGACACCGCGGCCAGGGACGGGGCCCACAGCAGCTTCTCTCATGTTAAAGCTTATAAAGGAATTGTGTGCGCTGTGCACGCACATTAACACCCTTGCCTCCCCAGTCAGAAATTCCCATAACTGCCTCTGGGAGTGTACTTCTGAGCTTTGTACCATTTAAGGTTACTCACTGGACTTGAACTGCTTAGTACATGAGAGAACTGGAGAAAAGGGGGCGTCCTAAAATCCGGACCTGTGGTGTAGTTACAACACTGAACACAAGGGGGAGCACGTCGCACATTTGACAGTAGACTGAGTGGAACCGGCGGGACGTTGGCTAAAGACCACAGATAGAGGATAGGAGAAAGTGGACGCTACTGCTTGAACCAAGCGTATTTTCACACATAATTCAATAGAATCAAATCTGAAAATGCCACGTGCTATATGGTTTATAAGCTCATACTTAAGATAAAAATGTTTTGTGGTGCTCAGCTTTAGGACAAGTCTCCAGGTCGAGTTATTACTTGGGGATAATAACTGGTCCGTCCTGTCATTTCTAATGTTGGTTTCTTCTTTACCATCACCGCTGTCGTCGACTGTCCTTTGTCTCTAATGATTTTAACAGGTTTAAAGATGTGAATTTGGTCTTTAGAAGAGACAACTGACTTGATCACGTTGCTTTAAAAGTCCTTTGAGCAGTTTATTTAACTTTAGTAATTATCAGAAAAATAATTTACACAATCTACATGGACACCCAAACATCTCGGTCATAGGTGATAGCTGCAAAGTCCGTCTTTCAGCCAGGTGCTGAGCCTGGCTGCGGTGGTTTCCTCCCACTTGGACCCTAGGTCATTAGTGAGGTCCACCCCTTGACCTGGTGATGGTCTGGGTCGCAGCCGGTGCTGGCTGTGATAGAAGGCAGTGTGCAGACCAGCACACACTGGGAATATTGGATGTGGTTTTGTGCAGAGGGGGCTTTGTCATGTTGAAACAGGACAGAGACAAGGAAGAACATTCACAGTGTGAAAAAGTCTGTCGTCTAAAACATGACAGCATGCTGCAGCATGACAATCTCTTTCTATCCCTTGACACCAAACCAGGTCAAAGGAAAGACGTATCGTCGGAGCTGTAAAGTAATGCGGAAAAGTTTTCAGGATTGTCATATTAAAATGTAAAAATGCTGCCAGGTGACCCAGCATAGGTATCCTGAAACACTGCTGACAGTGAAGTAAGAGCTCGACACATGCAGCTGTCTTTCTCCATTCTCACACCCTCCCCCCCGCATCCAGGGCGATTAAGCGGCTGGGATGATGGGAGTCCGGCTGGTCAGTCGTACCAACCTACGAGGCACCAAAGCGCAGCAGAACACTCCGATCTCACGGTAAACTTCCAACTATTTCGCCGTGAAATTATTTCTCCGAAATTAAAAAATAAAAGCAACAACTGGAGCCAAGGAGACTTTTTCCCGGAGTCCTGTGTTGTTAATCATCACACCTGAAACGGATGAGAAGAAACTAAAAATCCCCTTTCCTGCGGCCGAGGAGTGTGTTACTGGGATTTAGGGGGGATACAAGAAAAGTGAAGCCGGAGGATTAAAGCGGCTCAGGTTGGGAAGATGCCGGAGGACGTGCAGCAAACGGGGTGAAGCTGCCCGGCGCGCAGTCCCCTTCCCCGGCTGCACGGACGCGCCACAGTCCGCGCCACAGTCCGCTCCCCCGCCGCTGCTGGAGAGACATTTCTGCGCTCCCGTCTCTCCTCGTTTGTCCGTCATCGTCACCACTCTCCTTGGAATAAAAACACAGCCTTCATCATCCTTTTTTCCTTCAGAGAGATTTTACTACAAAAACTTTTGTGTTTGACTAATGGATCGGCCCCCGCGCGCCTCCTCTACGGGTGGGATGTGGCGGCTGTGAACGGGACGCAGCAGAGCGGTGATGGTGTGACAGGCAGGACATGCACACCCGCAGTTTTCAACGCAGGAGTTTCACATGTGAGTACACGCGTCTGTGTGTTTTAAATGACCTTTTACAGGTTTGGAGTAAACATGTTCCTCAGGGCTGAACTACGACCTTTTAGAGCCAGCGGATCCTGAAATCACCTGCGGCACAAAGAATCTGTTCTGGCATGGAGAAATATTTCATGTTTGTTTGTTTCGCTTGTGAGCTCATCTGTAACCCGCCGTGCATCGGCCCGATAACACGCACAGCGGTGTTTTAGCGCATTTATGGACAAAAGGCGAATTAAAAGGTGTCAAAACTTTTCTTCCATTAAATGGCAACAGTGAGACACCTAAAAGACCATGGGGGAATTTGGTCATTTGATTATTTAGGCTGTTCTTCTCAGCACCTGATCTCAGCCTTCCTCTTGGTCATTTTGTCACAGACTGAGATTTTGGATCAATGTTGTCCTGGAAACACTCATGTTGAAGTAAATCCGACACCGGTTTATCCCCCTCTTCGTCCCTGCTGTGAGCCGCTGGCCCCCCAGAGACCCTGTTTCCTATGTTCCTATGCAACCCGTTCCATATCAACCGTGCCGAGCCGAGCCGTTCCACCCCTTTCCATTAATTAACCGAGTCTGTTTATGTAAGAGGGCATCCATTTGGGGCCGCGGCCGCTGCTGGTTGTCCTACTGTGGCCTGTTTACTTCTTTGGAACAACTGTAATATTTCTTCTGGGACTCGACGTGCGTCAGTGGCACCTGTCATTTCTCTTTTAATATGTGTGAGACCGAGTTTAATGCAACGTTAAAGGGCTTAGACTTTTATGAGACATTTTTAATCTATAATTCTTATGGTATTTGTATTACAAAACAAAACAATACCAACATTCTCCTAATATTAATAATTCTTGTACCTGCTATTTTCACTTCATAGAAATATTTCATTGAGATCACCATCTGCTTTTCCATCGAGAAACACAAACGTGGTAAAAACAGTCACATGAATCACAGAGATTATCAGGTAATAATACTTTAAACTTGCTCAGAGAAATTAATGTTCTCTATCTGTGAGGTTCAGCCGAGGTTGGTGCATAGCTATGTGCACACACAGGGCATATGAAGAGAAACGGTTATATTTTAGTGACCCACATATCACAGCATCTCATCAAACAATCCTCGTATGATCTTCCAAGACATCATCTTTGTGTGTTTATAGTACATCTCTATAATATTCCTGCAGCGTCAGCATAGTGTACATGTTGCCCCTGAAGTGTGTGCAGTAACCAGAGGGCAACGTGTGTCACTGGATGTGTCCTGGTGTTTTCCTTTAATGAGTTTGATAGATGTAGATCAAACATGCGGCTGTGCCCGTTGGGGTTTCCTCATGACCACTGACTTCCCACCTTCTGGCTGATCCCCTGCTTTCATGCACATGATCTGCACCGCCACAGGCTCCGTCCCAGGGCAGCATGTAGCTCTGTGTGGTCGGCTGGCTGCTGGTTTCATAGGCAGTTAATCAGAAATCAAGCATGTCATGTCAACACCCTGTGAAATAACAGACTTAATAACATGCATGATAAAAAATAACTAACACTAAACAGTGTTAACTGTTTTACCTTCTGACTTTTATTCCATATATCATTTTTATCTAATCTGTTAAAATAATACTGTTCACATTCCTGCACTGATCGATCTATCGGTCAGCTTATTCCTGAGAATGACATAAGTACTGTATTATATTCATGCCACTATGATAAAAACGTTCATGTTAACCTCAGCATTTTATCATGTAAATAAACGGGTAGATTAAGTAAGTGTAAACTGAAGTTTGATAAGTTAATAAATGTGGTATAAAAACACAGCCCACAGTGACGCACTTACATCTTAGATCAAGGCCACCCTCTACCCTCCACCCCCCAAGTCAATGAAGTGTCCCTGGGCAGCTGCAGAGTCCTGTAGTTTATAGGTCATGACCCCCAACTGTGGAGATGAAGAATGTCTCTGTTTTCTTTCTCTGGTTTTTGTTAACTGTGTCTGACTCACTTGGTCAAACAGGGCAGGTAGAGCTCGGTGGGTGGGAAGGAAGTCAGGTGGCCAGGGAAGAATGTTGAAAGGCAGCAGGTGTGTAAGAGGGGGAGGCTGGGGACAAGACGATGAGGGAGGTGGCCGAGGAAGCCGGACACGAGGCCAGCAGGAGGCAGAAGGATGCTGGTAGGACATAATGCTGCATTAACGTCATGTGGTTTAAATGGATGCTGCGAGAAGCTGAGCGGGCAGAAACGTTGGTCACCCTCGTATTTGTAAGTTGGAGAAATTGGTTTTTTTTAAATACACTGACAAGATGTCAGATGTGAAGAACTGCAGACATCAACAAGCTGTTGGTACGAAGTCTGCAGAGGCAGCACCTCTGGCAGTTCCAGCCCGTCGGCTCATTAGAATCAGTTTGTGTCTGGTGTCGCTTGTAGTACAGTTTGTACCACAGGGGACTAGCTCTTTGTTTTCTGGTGCGGCTAAGAAGATTAGCATGAAGGCTAACATCTGTGGAACAATGCGCGAACGTTCCCATAGCGAGATGAATGAGGATTATTTGTCATTGTGATATTATGTGGATGGAGAAATAAGAAAGGTAGAAAACCTGGAGTTGACCAGAAAGTACTGTAAACCTAATAAAGATGATAGGTCAAAGGTTAAAGAAGGATGGCAGCAGAGGAGAGAAGTAGATCAGACTGCTGCGTGTGAGTGCAGGTCTGTGCCCCGGGGCCCATTGTCTCACAATCCGAGCATGCCCGTGTGCACTGACACCACTGCTGGGTGCGGTTTCAGGTGGACTAGAGTCTTAACCAGGGACAGGTGCACAGTGATTGTCGGTGCGGCTGTGTCAACACCACGGCTGCAGCTTGACGACAGGTGTTCCAGCACTGCACTGCCTGCCTCGTATGTGTTACAACTGTGCGAGTGTGTGTGTGTCTGTCTACGTGTGTCCAGGGATGTCTGAACTCACACTGGGTTAGTTTGTATGTAAGTGGTAATGTGTGTTCTTGGATTCCCCTCAGAGTGTGTGTGTCTGTGCGGCTGAAAAGCCCCACACGGTGCGGTGCTGTTTGTTCAGTGTCTGAGCAGCAGGCCTGACCTTTCCTGTGCCGGGCGCTGAGACAACACGAGCTGCTGTTTGATGGACGAGGCCGCGCTGTGGCTCTCTGCTCTGACATCAGTCCTGCAGGCTGGAACCAGCATCCTGCTTATTATCTTCAACCTTTGTGCAGTAAAGGCGCCATATGAAACCTGAGAGCAGCTCTATAGCTTTTATTGTAGAGCTTAAAAACCCTCCTGAGCCGTATAATCCTTTGCATTCATTTCCTTTGTGTTTCTGATGTGTGTTTTCATGGCCATTAACTCCCATGAAAGACGCAAACATCGATGTCACATCCTGTCAGATATAAAAGGCCTGTTTTTCAGCACCTTTCAAAGAATCACACAGTCCAGAGTATTGATCAGCGCTCACCATCACAGCATCGGTTGCTGTTTTTGTCCAGCAGAACTGTTCTGGGAACAGAGACGCCTTTCTAGGAGCTCAGGAACAGCACCTGCGTTTTCACCTTGCACCTGCTGTAGTTCATATTCAGTATCGCCCAGACTAGTTGTGTCGATACAGGAGGTGTGATGAGTGTCTTGCAATGTTTGTTGGCCAGGTAGATGATGCTTAACTGTACTCGATCATAGTTCATTGCTGTTGCATCAAGCAGAACCATGAGGAGAAAACACTCGACAGAGTGCAGGCGTCTTTCCTCTCTGTCTCAGATCTTCATTTCTACTCTGTGTACCTTGTTTTCAACATGCATGGTTTGCAAAAATGGTTTCAAACAAAGGTTTTCATTTAATTATTGGTCTAATTTTCCTAATTGTTACAGTTCTTAAAACACAAGGGAAGACGAATACACAGAAAGGACTTATTATGGCACAGCAAAAGCTAAGCGATCTACTAGACAAGCCTGGCGGCTCACGTGCCCTCCTCACCCAGTGGATAAATGTCTCAGCTGGTAATAGCTTGGTGCTGGTGTCTCTGGACCACTTTAAGTAGGTATTCCCCCTCTGGCCACCGGTGGCAACACCCTCACCTTCTGCTTGAAGCCTCTCCGCCAGCATATCTAAAACATGCAACATGAAGGAGCGGCAGACCTGTCCTTGTGATTGCGTAATGTGTGACGCTTAGGGTCAAAGGTAACAGGGAAGAGCGACCACTGGTCAGGGTAGCACGGACAGAGCCAGAGCTCACAGCCGTCAGAAGCTGTTGTTTGACTTTGTTTCTCCGCTGCAGTGACAGGGAGTCGGGTGGAGCTCTGACAGACACTACGAGCAGGTTTCTGTCCTTGTGAGAGAGCCACTGTGTGGCTAGCTGTGCTGTAGCCGAGCTAACGTTAGCAGTGCTGCTACCATGGGCGCTACAGGGCATGTGCACAGGGCCACAGCCCTGTTGATTTGTCATGGTTAACGTTATTGTTCGTCAGCAGTAAAGGAACTACATCAAAAGAGGAGACTGGTCCCAGAAGTGGATTGTTTCCATTCATTGTGAACCATATGATGAAAGTCCCTGAATTTCATCACCTACTGTATATGCACAGTCATTTAGCACAGTTTGCAGATAATATATTCTTTATTTTGTGGTGCTGCCAGATCTGGTCCTGGTGCCACCAGTACGAGATGTTAGTCTGGAGCGCTGGATTGCTATGATCTCTCCTGGCCCGGTCCAGTTCAGCCAGCAGTGTCACCTGAGCAGACGTTCCCGAGTGTGGCGGCTCGGTGGCTTCACGCAGCATCTCTGTGTGGAAGCTGAGTCAGGGCGGACAGATCTGCTGCTGCTTTAATCCGCTCTCCCAGGGAGCACAGAGCTGCGAGTGCTGACAGTTTAATTAGCTGTTATTTCTCTGTTCAGGCAGCTCGCAGAAAGACCCTTAAAAGTGACGCCTTCTCCACTTCCTCGAATAATTTCACCATCCAAATCTGGACAGACGTTAGAGTCAGCAGAGCTGGGTTTTCTCACAGTCGTACATTCAGACTTGTCTTATTCTTCCTGAAGAAAATGTTGATTTTATTTGTAAGGCTGAGCTTGAATCTGTTATGGGTTAAATTTGAATATACATACACCACACAGCTCATCCAGGTGATGTCTGGTTGATGTCAGGGTTGCAGTGCATGTCTGGAAAGGGCAGTTTTTTCCCTCTGGTCTAAGGGAACTAAAACCAAAACCAACTAAACTTCACAAGTTTTGTCAGCAGGCCTTGTCCCGCTGTGGGGTTCGGTTATGTAACAGCCCTGACCGTGAGCCTGTATATTCACAGCTACAGTAAGCGAATACAATGGACATGGGGTGCTACATGACGTGTGTGTGTGTGTGTGTGTGTGGTCTATTCAGGTTGTCCACAGAGCAGCATGTTGGCCTTTTGTCAAATAAAAAAAAAAATGAAATTAATCTTTGTAATCAGTCTGGTGATGAAGTACAAGTACTCACAGTACAGGCTCTGACAGATTGTATTATTACAGTCTGAATTGTATCATGTTCATAGAGATATTTTATATTTTAACTGAAGTACTGCAGGAGAAATATTCTTTATGTAGCACTGTGGCTACACATTTTGTCTCTTGTGATACAAAATGTACAGCTTTGAACAGCTTTGTGTCATCTTTCCTAGAAGATGTGGTCAGTAGGAGACCAGTTCATCTCTGTTAAACATAGATACTTGTCTGCACTTTTTTAGTAAAAGTATAAGTTATCTTGTGTTAGTCTTTACAGGAGAAAGAAACACTTCTTAAAACCCTCAGATTAAAAACAAATTGTGATATTCTAGCAGTAGCTGCAGTGTCCAGTCATCTAAAGTAAAATACCAAAGAGCAGTGTGTGTCAGCATTAATAGATAGCCAACATTTCTCTTAAGTGAGTGCTCAGGTCAACATAAGGCAGCTTACAGAGGAGCGACGAGGCTAGATCGCTGCTACCTCCTTAGTTAACTGCAGTCACGGAGAACGAAGAGATGTTATTATGCAACATGAGGAGGAAAAACTAGTATCTTCATTTTAGGGCTGTCTTTTATGTTCATCACTGATGTGTTGAGCAAAAACAATGACAGAAATCACCTCTGGCAAAAATGTATTTGATGTTTTGAATTTTGGTTCATGTCCCGTCTGGTGACGTGGAGGGGCAGAGCTTATTACCTATACTGTAACCAGTCACCAGGGGGCGATGGACTGTATATATGGTCTGTAATTTGAATAAAAAACATTTGACGAAACAAAGACAAGTATTTACTCTAGTCACCAAGTAGCTTTTGGCAGGGAGGTCAAAGGTCAGACGCCACAGACATCAGGTGTGTGATGGAGAGGTGTTCTGGTGCCGTGCTGGAAGCAGCTGAACTGATTTATCTCTAAGCGCTCAGTGACATGTCCACTTCTCTGTGAGTGTCTGTAAGCGTAAATCAAACGCACCTCAGTTTACATGCCTCCATGTCTGTGTTTAGCAATGAGGTGATTGGCTGGTGTGTGTGAGTGCGTGTCAGTGTGTGAAGGAGATGCTGGTGACAGAGTATTCCTCCATCTTTTCATTAGCCAGTGTGTGAGTGTGTGTGATGGTGTGCTGCTTCAGAGTTGCAGGGCAGCGCCATCAGTCACACACACATGCACACAAACACCCGTGCTGTGATTTCACCTGTTTGCCAGGATCACCACCCTGTGTTTTGGGACCAGAAATCACAACTGTAACCATAGCAACAGCAGAACCATCGTGGCCAGTGCCACCATCAGACCCAGTGGTTTTTCTTGACTTTCTGCCTGGGACCAGTTTGTTTTGATTACAGTGGAGACTTTGGGGTTTTCTTGTCTTTAAGTGGAGTTCAGTCACCTCACTACCTTCATTTATTTCTTCTTCTTCTCCACCCACACTCTCCAGCACCAGAGGGAATACTCTGTCAGGTTGAAATAAGACAGGGTGCACTTAATGTCAGAGCCATCAGGCTGGATGCAAGTGTAACCGAAGCACAGACAGTTACTTTAAAGAGACCAGAAATATCTGCTCTGTATGTAAAGAGAACATGCATCTAATAAGAGAACATTTATGATTTGGCCATCATTCAAATTATGGGGGAGCCAGTGAGGCTTAGCTCCCACAGAAGAGACCTGAGCTCCCCCAGACGGAGGTCTGATGAGCTGCAGATGCACACTCCAGCCGGTCTTTGAGAATCACAGCTCTGACACGAGTCCAGGTACAATAACTCGACATAGGTGCACAACATGACACATGAAAGCAGCTCAAGAGCCAGGCTAACCGGTCTGGGTCTGAGAGAAATCTCCACTCACCGGGAAGAAGGCTCCGCCCTTCGTGAACTAAACCGGGAGGCTTTAAGGGGTTTTACTGGTGCCTGACTCCAGAATTGGACCAAGTAAATATTTACTTCAGAGACTGAATTAAAAAACTTTTATGGAATTTTTGTGCATGGCCAGAGCGACCTGGTAGAGGGTCCCTGGCGTCCAGTCAAGTCCAGTTCCGTCTTTAATCCAGTCTTAGCTTTGTGACTATCTTGTATCTTGTCTTGAGTTGATTCAAAAGCACTTTTTATTTATTATCAGTGTAAATGGCTTTAATTTTGTCAAAATACTGGAACAGAATAAGACGGGGAGGCTGATTAACAGTTGTGCCAAACATTTGAGCCATGCGGTGTTTTACTAACTGACTGTTTTTGAGTTCTGGACCGTTGGACTGTGGTACTTTGCACTTTCAGACACTGTAACGATGTTTTTTTGTGGATATTTCATCGACCGAAAGGTAATGAAAACATTTGAATTTGACATTTTATTATCTGTTAGTCAGATTATTTTAAATTGTGTATCTTTTTTTTAATTATAAAAAAATTACCTGGATAATTTTGAACGTATTTAAAGATATTGATTTCCAACATTTATCTTCCGTAGGGAGGGGATGTGAGACGCACAGCCACAGGGCTGCTGGGAAATGTAGTCTTGACCTGGAGAAAGCTGTAGCACTGAGCTGCTGTCTGTGTCACCCTGGTTGGTTCACTCAGACCTGCTGATGATTGAACCTTGTTGCAGTAAATCACCACTGGCTGACATCTTAAAACTCTTTGCAGCATGTGATTGATTTTGACAAAGGGCGTCCAACCCCTCTGTCTCTCTTTCACTTCTTACTGAGCCCAAGCCCATTACAGTGTAATCAGACTTTTATGGGAAGGTTTTCTTTTTGCATTATCAACAGATGAACTGAATGTTTCTCATCTCTGTATACATACTGTATTACTTTCATTAGTTTAATGTAGTACCAAAAGGGAAAATGAGAACAGATATAAGTCGAATCCAGAAATGATAAAAACTAATATCTCCATTATTGCCTCTGTCTCAGTGCTCTGTTGGTGTCTGACGTTTCCTTTCTCAGATTGCATTACAGTACATGTCAATACAGTTATGTTGCATCATCATACAGAGGAGATGGAGGGAGAGCAGTGACCGTAAAATGTGCCGATGACAGTAACAGTCAGGTACAGATGACTTCTTTCACTGTCTCCAATAGATATTATTTTAGGGGCCACAGCGGAGCAGGTGGATCAGCTTGCCATTAATGTGTAGATCCGTGCTTTAGCATTTTGAAGCTCTGTACAGCTGCCAGCAGAGACACCGGCCCTCCAAATGGGACAGTGTCTCTGCTGGCAGCTGTACAGACTGAGAGACGACCAGCAGGCACCGGCGAACACGCTTTGGGCTGCAGTGTACTGTATAGTTGTACTCTATAGAGTGGGTGTTAAAAGCAACCTGGACGATGAGAACACGCTATCGGTCAGCAGTGCAACAACTTGTCTTCACTTAAAAAGAACAGAGTTGGTAAAGAGTTGATGTTAACTCCTGCACAGCAAAACTGTGTCTGTCTGGTTTGTTTCATCGTGATCACTTTATCAGGGCAGCAGTCACATTGTGCAGCCAGTGCTTTCCTGTCAGGGCGGGAGGTGAAATTAGTTTGTTGTCAGTTCATTTAAGAGCAGGCCAACTTCAGACGATCAGAGATGACGTACTGTGAGACAGAGATCGACATGTGAGAGACAAGGTGGCTTACACAGCAAGCAAAATTTATTTATATAGCACCTTTCTAAACCTATGTTACAAGGTGCTTTACAGTAAAACATATAAATAAATAAAACCAGATAGAACACATCTACACAATAAAACAAACCACAGTCCAACGGTCTAGAACTCAAAACAAACAACGGCAAAAATGCATAATCAAAACAAATACATCAATCAGTGAAGTTGTTAAAAGCCAGGGTTCGGAGCAAATCTAATATCTCGTGGCAGACAATTCCACAGTACAGGAGCCTGAACTGAAAAAGCTCGGTCTCCCCAATGTTTCAGTCTGGACTTCGGTACTTCCAGGAATAACTGGTTAGAAGACCTAAGTGTCCTTTCTGGAGCAAAAAAACGCACAAGCTCAGAGATATACAATGGTCCTAGACCGTGTACAGCACGTGTCAAACTCAAGGCCCACAGGCCACATCCAGCCCGGTGTACAATTACATCCGGCCCGTGAGGTCATTTTATATATCTTTTTTTTTTAATAAGAAGCACTGATAACACACAAACTACAAATCCCATAATGCAGTGCAACAGCTGCCTTACCGAACGATAGGCTACCTACGATCATTCCCACGTCAATTACGTCAGATCAATCAAACGTCTGTTGATGTGTACAACCCTAATTTCAAGTCAAAGCTAGCCCCTAACAATGGCCAAGAGGAAAGTTGATTCTGAAAACAGAGCCTTTCTAAACCGGTGGGAGGCTGAGTATATGTTTACTGACACTGCCGGTAAACCCGTGTGTCTTATTTGTGGAGTTGATGTGGCTGTAATTAAGGAATATAACCTAAGACGGCACTATGAGACAAAACATCAAGACAAGCTGAAAAATGTGAATGCAGAGCAGAAGCTACAGAAGGTAGAGGAGTTGAAGAGGAATCTGACATCACAGCAGACGTTTTCACCAAAGCCAAATCACACAGTGAAGCTGCTGTGAAAGCAAGTTTTATTGTGGCAGAGGAGAAAATCAGCCCGGCCAATTACTGAGGGAGAGTTTCTGAAAAGCTGCATGATGAAAGTGTGCGATGTCTTGTGTCCAGACAAAAAGGAGGTGTTTTCAAATGTAAGCCTTAGCAGAAATAGGGTTGCTGATTTTAAGTTCAAGTTTATTTATTTTGGAATAATATTGTATCCTGTCTGTTTCGATTCATATTTATGTTCAAAAAACGTTTAGTTTTAGTCTGTTCAGTAAGTTTTTATCCTGTTCGGCCCATGACCTAAAGTGTGCTTTGAGTTTTGGCCCCCTGTGCGATTGAGTTTGACACTCCTGATGTACAGCCTTGTAGACAAACATCAACAATTTAAAATCAATCCTAAAATGAACAGGAAGCCAACGGAGTGAGGCAAGAACTGGAGTTATTCGCTCATGACGCCATGTATTAGTCAAGAGACGAGCTGCTGCATTTTGGACCAACTGGAGCCGGGACAATAAGGCTTGAGAAAATCCAGTATACAGTGCATTACAATAATCAAGTCTAGAGCTAATAAAGGCATGAATTGCATTTTCAAAATCACTAAAAGAAAAAGTGTTTAACCTTAGCCAGAAGTCTCAAATGAAAAAAGCTGGCTTTGACCACAGATTTTATTGGTTTGTCCAGCTTAAATCAAATTCAAAAAATCAAATTTCATTTATGTAGTGCCAAATCACAACAAAAGTCATCTCAGGACACTTTACAAAGTAAGGTCTAGACCTTACTGTTATCAATATTATTACATAGGGGAAACCCAACAAATCCCCCTTGAGCAAGTACTTAAGAGCACCATCAAATACCACCCCAAGATAACAGTATTTCCTTCATCCACAGTCAACAAAAGATCATTAAATACCCGCAACAGCGCTGATTCGGTACTATGGTGTGTCTTAAAACCAGACTGGAACTTTTCAAATATCCCATGTTAAGATAGACAGAGTGAGGAAGGTGAGAGAGGCCAAAGTGGCCGGGTAAACCTGACACTTAGACAAAAATGGTAACTTGGAAACTGGTCTAAAATTCGATAAAACAGTAATATCAAGATTGGGTTTTTTAAGAATTGGTTGAATCACTGCATGTTTAAGTGCCGTTGAGACAATCCCAGAAGCCAGAGCCATTAATAAGATTGACAATGTCCAAACCAATACTATGAAAAACCTCTTTAAACAGAGCTGCTGGCATAATGTCCAAAGGACAATGAGAGGGTTTCACAAGCTGAACTACTTTCATAAGAGCAGTTTATGAAATAGGCTCAAACTGGTCAAAAATAGCTGAACACATAGGAGCAACAGAAGGATCCAGAACAGAATGATCAATCTGGGACCTGATCATAACAATTTTATCCACAAAAAAATGGAAGAAACTCATTACAAGTAGCAGAGGATACATCCATCCAAGCAGCAGTAGATGGATATAAGACCACATTTATGGTGCTGAACAACACCCTGGGTCTATGACAATTATTCACAATAAGGCTGGAAGAATATTGAGCTCTAGCAAGTTTGACAGCACTTTGTTAATCTCTTAATCTTTTTTTTTTAAATGTCCAGCGAAATGTGAAGATGATCTTTTTTCCACTTCTGCTCAGCCTGCCTACATAAAGGTTTAAGTGAACGGGTGTTTTCATTTAGCCAAGGTTCCAACTTAATTCTAGCTAAGCGGAGCACGAGTCAAGGATATCAGTGCATGTAGAGCTAAACCGAGATAATACAGTCAGATCCCAGAACAACTTCCAAAGAGATTAGAGGTGAACTCCAAGGTCAAGGTACATCAGTGTCAGATTGCAACATCCGTCGCTGTCTGAGCCACAGTGGACTTCATGGAAAACAACCGAGGAGGATTCCACTGTTGAAAGCAACTCATAAAAAAGTGAGAATGGAATTTGCCAAAATGCATATTGACCAGCCACAAAGCTTCTGGGAGAATGCCCTTTGGACAGATGAGACAAAACTGGAACTGTTTGGCAAGTCACATCAGCTCTATGTTCACAGACGCACAAATGAAGTATATAAAGAAAAGAACACTGTACCTACTGTGAAACATGGAGGAGGCTCAGTTATGTTCTGGGGCTGCTTTGCTGTATCTGGCACAGGGTGTCTTGAATCTGTGCAGGGTACAATGAAATCTCATGACTATCAAGGCATTCTGGAGCGAAATGTGCTGCCCAGTTTCAGAAAGCTTGGTCTCAGTCGCAGGTCATGGGTCCTTCAACAGGATAATGACCCAAAACACACAGCTAAAAACACCCAAGAATGGCTAAGAAGAAAACATTGGACTGTTCTGAAGTGGCCTTCTATGAGCCCTGATCTAAGGCCACGTTCACACTGCAGGCTGAAGTGGCTCAAATCCGATCTTTTTGCCCAAATGTGACCCATATCTGATTTCCTTATGACAGTGTGAACAGCACAAAACTGATTTTTTCCAAATCCGGCCCAGGCCATTTTCATATATGGCCCTAAATCGGATACATATCCGATGTTTTGCAATGCGACTTCAGTCTGAACGGCCATGTTGCATTTCATGCGATTGTTATGTCATGTACAGACGTCACAATTCTGCGCTGGAGGAGGCGAGGCCATAAGCAATATTTGTGCTCTCCTTCTTCTTGATATTCTTATTATTATTTCTTTATTTCGATTGCATATTAACTGGTACATCGCTACGCACATGCTATCATGAGCCGCATCCATTTTTATTTTCGCAAACACAGGATGCTGCGTCTGACGTCACGTCCTCTTCTGCGCATGCGGGTCAACTCAGGGCCATATACCATTCACACGAGACAGATGGCAGTCGTATTTAAATGACAGTGTGAACAACAACGCAAAAAAATCGAATTTCGGCAAAAAATCCGATCTGAGCATTAAGACCTGCAGTGTGAACGTAGTCTAAATCCTATTGAACATCTGTGGAAAGAGCTGAAACATGCTGTCTGGAGAAGGCATCCTTCAAACCTGAGACAGCTGGAGCAGTTTGCTCACGAGGAGTGGGCCAAAATACCTGTCGACAGGTGCAGAAGTCTCACTAGGAGTTACAGAAATTGTTTGATTGCAGTGATTGCCTCAAAAGGTTGTTCAGCAAAATATTACATTAAGGGTACTTTCATTTTTGTCCAGGCCCGTTTCATTAGTTTGTTCTTTTTAAAATGCTTCTGTTGAACCACAATTCAAAAGCAATGACTGATTGTCATTAGTTAATTTTCAGTAAATTTTTATTTATTATTACTTTTGTCAGTTTCACGTTATTTCAGTGACCATTGTGAGTTTCTCTTTGTTTAACAGAAGGGTACCAACAATTTTGTTCACGTCTGTACAGTCTCATGACCAGCATCCAATGATATATATGAGGCTGTATCTGTACTCTGTGTGTGTGTGACAAAACACTGTGCGTGATTAAAAAAAAACAGAGAGCGAGAGAAGAACAAGAGAGCGGTGTGACACGCACTGAACGAGTATGACACCTGATGGTGTCTGTGGCTGCTTATCAAACAAAGGACAAACAAATGCAACAATACAATCCTCATTATAGAGCTGAAATAAGTTAATTGATCAGTTATTCTGTCAGAAAATCAATTTGCAGCAGTTTTGATAAACAGTGTGAGGATTTGCAGTTTATATCACTGTTGATTGGACAAACTTGACATTTGAAGGCATCACCTTGGACACATGGACTTTTTCCACAAACTTCTGAACAAAAGATTAATTGACTGAAATCCAGAAAGTAACTGACAGATTAATTGATAAAGAAAATAGCCTTTAGCTGCAGCTGTACCAAACAGCGTTTCAGCCAGCATTTCAGTCGTAGCCGTCAGATGGCGACGGCTGCAGTCGATCGACGGCCTCCTTCACTGTCTGCTGTAGAAGTGGAGCAGTATTTGTGGTGTGTGTATAAGTGAGTGTGACGAAGCTATAACAGGGCGATGAGCTCACACGTCTGACCTCCTTTGGTGCTAAATTAAAACAAACCTGAATATTGATGCCTAATGAAGGAAGGTGTGTGTATGTGTGTGAGACTGAGCGATTACGAGGCTGAAAGCCAGCCTCTCTGGGCCTCTCAATGTGGGTTTGGAGGGAGACGACACACAAACACATAAGATTGGATGTTTCTCAAGGCTGTTGTTTCGGGTTTTATAAAAATAAAATTGCCAAACTTGTAGGTGTCATTTGTGTTGATGCAGTTTGAGTCGTGCACTGTCCCTGCTCATCATAGGTCTTCACAAAGACACACACACATCCCTGCTAAATAAATATTCATACCAATGAATTTGTTTAACCTCCATATGAGCATGAGATAGGTGTCATCAAAACTGTAGGTGCATGGAGTTTTTACTTTTGTTTTAAAAGTGGGAGAAGGTTTGAAATGAACTCGTTTGTACATCTTGGTTGTCCGACCTCTTCAGAAGGCAGAAGTGCTTATAGGTGTTCAGAAAAGCCACAAAGTCGGATTGGAAAGGTGTAAATAGCAACAGTTGGTCTCTCCTGGAAGACATTTCTGATGTTTGGAGTTTTTGTTTAGGAGACAGAAAAAACAGAGATGAGTTCATACCGTAGCTTTGTTCCACCCCCACACCGCCGACCATTCAGCTGATGTGTGTGTGTGTGTGTGTGTGTGTGTGTGTTGCACTACGTTCATGCCTTGATCACTTCTGACCTTTTCTGTTCTGTGTTCATAAATTTTTATAGTGTGTGAGATCACCTTGAAGGCGTGAGGTGCTGGCGGACTGTAAACGAAGCAGAGAGCTCATGCATGCACCGTTGACTCACTGGTTCCAGATGCTGTCAGAGGTCATGGTTGTTTGGAGCAACGTTTTTAACCGCTATGCTGGTCTGGTGTTTCCTAATGAAGAAACATGCCACCCAGTGCAGCAGCGTGTTTCACTGATGGTTTTAGTTTCTGTGTGGGGGGGGCCTTTGAAAATATTATGAGTATAAAAACCCCAGTGACGGTAACAGGCTAACCTGCATGCTAGCTCCTTTAGTTTATATTTACA
Organism: Monopterus albus; assembly: GCF_001952655.1. NCBI lineage: Eukaryota > Metazoa > Chordata > Actinopteri > Synbranchiformes > Synbranchidae > Monopterus > Monopterus albus. Next base: position 367,720 of record NW_018128149.1, on the reverse strand, counting down.
ACCCTACCCACGCTGTCTTGCTTATTGCTAGACCACCTGAGTTGGGGGAAGCTGTGGTTCAGTGGGTAGAGTGGTCATCTCCCAACTGGAGGGTTGGTTTGAATCACATTGCTGCAGTCCACATGTTGAAGTGTCCTTGGGCAAGATACTGAACCCCCAAGTTTCCCCCGATGGTTAGAGCCTTCGGTGTGAGATGGTGCCGCAGATGACTGCCTCGGTTCTGTACCGGAAACAAATTCCTTGAGTGTAACATACTTGGCCAAATAAAGTGATTATTATTATTATTATTAATAAACACAGTGGGCCCCTGGGCACAGACATGTAAAAGGCCCTCCACTGGTTCAGACTTTTAGCTGCACAGAGCTCCTCCATGGCTGTTTGACATGACTACTGGAAAAACCCTTCTTCTAACCTTGGCTAGGCGGCAGGTGGGGCTGATTTGCAGACCGTACTTTGACAACACAGGGTGGAGAAGCTGGAATAACAACAGGAGGCTGTAGTCTTGCAGCTTCATTTTTGTATTTTCATGGCTTTAATTTGTGGTTACAGATAATGTACTGAATACACACATACACAGGATTCAACCCGCAGTTGCTCCGAGCAGTCACTGCAGTTGGACACTTGTCAGTTAGGTGCCTGTGTGAGTGCTAATAATACCTACACTTAGCTTTGTCCCTTCATGGGAATCCAGAGATGCATAACCGTGTGTGAGTGTGTGTCCTGGTCAGTATGGTGTGAGAATGCATGAAGCGGTGGGTGTGACGGACAGAAGGCTTCACGCGCCACAGGTAGATAATTTCCTGACAGTGTGTACAGTATGTGTGTGGACTTGTATGGCTGTCGCTGTGAGGACCAGTGTCAGTTTGAGCCCTGTGAGGGAGGACGACTCGGCTGGTCCCCACAGCACCAGACACAGGAAGGAGGAGAAGAAGAAGAGGAAAGAAAGAAGGGGAGAGAGGAATTTGTGACAGGAGGAGGAGGAAGACGTGAAGAACAGGGTAATAGCATGAATGTTGAAGAAGAAAATAGAAAGGAAATAGAGAGGATAAGGAAGAGCAAGTGATGTAGAAGGACGAGGATGACGACATTTGGAGAAGTATTGGAAAGGAGGAATGGAGGAAGGTAGATGAGGAAGAGAAGACTGAAAGACTCAAATGAGGAAGGGGAGGGTAGGAACAAAAAATGAGGATCAGAGCAGAAGTGAAAAAGGAAACACTGAAGGAATTTAGGAAAACAGGAGGAGGGGAAGAATAGTGAAAGCAAGTGAAGTGAACAAAAAGATGAGAGGGGATGAGGAGGAGAACAGAAGTGGAAAAGAAAAGCATAGCATGACAGAGTAAAGAAAATGTAAAGGACAGAAAAAGAAAGCAAGGAATTTTTTTTTAGAGGGGAGAGTGAGGGCAGGAGGTGGAGAGGGTGTAGGATTGTAGGATGAGGTGAATAAGGAGAGGAAGAGAGAGGAAGTAGTGAAGATGGTCAGAGGAGGAAAAGGAGAGAAGAAGATGAAGGAGGTGATGTTTCATCAAATGCATCTTGACAGACAAAGTCTTTGCTTAGTTGCTGGAATTTTGGAACATGGTTTATATTTAGTTTTCACCACCAGTTTGTTTATACACTTTTGATGACACTCTTTATGCTAGAGCCACAAACTGTACCTGGAACCGTGGATGGATAACTGAACGGGCTGTGCCCAGGGGCCCGAGAGCCCAGCGAGACCTGAGCCTGGCTGAGAGGTCATTGTTGGGGGAAGGGATGACTGTTTCACCCCGCACACCTCGTATCACTAGTTGTAGACATGGATGGGTCCTGAGACGACAGAACCCTGGGCACAGATGTGTTAACGCCGCCCTTCCTCTCCTACAGTGGAAGAAGAGCCCAGGACCGAGAGAGACACAACCGACCTGTTTTCTCTGTTTGCAGTTGTTTTGCGCCTCTTTATAGCTATTTTGTTTTGTGTTTGTAGTATTTCTGCAGTATTTCTGTAGTAGTTTTGTGTCTTTGCAGTCACTCTGCATGTATTGTTTTGTGTGTTTTTCAAGTCTGTTGATTGACATTGCAACAAGAAATGTTGGAAAACAGGCTCTGCCTCAGGGCCCCCTGAAGCCGCTGGGCCTGTGCCCGTGCCCACCGGCCCGTTCAGCGATCCACCCATAGCTGTAGACAACCTTCACATTCCTCACCAAAACTAAATGCCATCATCAGCCACGGGCTAGAAGTGTGAACAAAGACAGCATCCCTGTCAGAAACAGAAAGGCGGTGGGGGGCCAAATGTGAAGGTGCCCCCTCGGACCCCAACACACACCTCCACTGCTCCATGATCACCATGTGGACAAACAAACAGCTGTAGCATGTGGTTGCCAAGCAGAGTTCATTGTTAGAGTCACAGCACTCTGCTGTGCATGTACACACACACACACACACACACACACACACAGTGTGAAGTGGGTGTCGGCAGGCGTGTGGTCAAACAGAAGAAATCTCTTCATGCAGATTTCATCGACTCTCTGCTGCTTGTGGACATGATGGTGTTAATTACCCACAGTGCTGTGTGTGTGTGTGTGTGTGTGTGTGTGTGTGTGTGTGTGTGTGTGTGTGTGTGTCCTTGTGGGAGAGTCGTTCTCCAAAATATGCGGCTGACGACAGAGAAGCTGTTCAAGACCTCCTCTTCATTCTCCTTGTTCCTGCTCTTATTTTTTTTTAACTCTTTTTGTTTTTCTTATCATTTATTTTTTCATCTACTGTTATTTATTTATTTATTAGTATTTATATTCATGTTTTTCCCTCTGCTCTCTCTTTCTCTCTCTCTGCCCTTTTTTCCCTTTTCACACCTAGTTTTTCTAATTTCTTAGCAACCATCTTGTTTTTCTCTTCCTTCCCCATCTCCCTTCTGTCCTCTGGCCCTTCCATTTATACAGTTTCTGATTTTTCTTTGCACTTTTCCTCTTTTCTCTTCTTTTTGTCTCTTCTCATGTTTGGTTTTAACTTTTTGTTACACTTGTTTCTCAGACATTTTCCTGTTCTTCGTTCTTTTTCTGTCTTTCGTTTCATTTTTCTTTATCAGAATCAGAATCAGCTTTATTGGCCAGGTGTGACGGACACACGAGGAATTTGACTCTGGTACATCGGCTCTCAATGTGCAAACAGTAAACCAGCATAAGGCTGTGTAATATAACAAAACAGCAGTATTAACATCAACAAACAGTGCAAACAATGCAGAAAAAGCAGTATAAACAGACAGTAAACAATGCTGACAACAAAGGAATGTTCATTGAAATGAGATAAATGGGGATAAAACAGAGAACTTAAGAACTAGAGACCTGTACAAGTCTGTATAATCTGTACATGTATATTTACAGGTGTCCAATCATAGTGTCGTGGGTTAAGTGTTCATCAGAGCGACAGCCTGGGGGGAAGAAACTGTCCCTGTGCCTGGTTTTCTTAGCGCACAGTGACCTGTGAAAAAAATAGTGACCTATTGCCCCTTCTCTTTTCTCCTGAGATGTTTTCTGTTTTCTGTCCCCACTCTTCGGTCTTTAACTTCATTTCTTAGGTTTTTATGTTTTCTGTACCACTTTATTCTTTTCCTTTCCTTTTTCTTATTTACTCTCATATTCTCTGAGCATGTTCCTCCCCACTCTTCCTTTCCCTCCTCTGTCCTCATCTCCTCTTCCCTGTGCATCTCCTCCTTTTCGTCCCTCCCTGTTCTCTATCCTCTGTGTCCCCTTTTGTTTCCCCCTTGTCCATCTCCTCAGTTGTCTGCAGTGTGAAACATTTATCAGACCATTTGTCCAGACTCACGTCCACTCAGCCTAATCAGCTGGATGTTTCCTGAATCTTTTCCAGACTTCTGATTGGCTGAGAGTGCTGAGCCACAGGCGTCAGGTTCTGTCCGTCCGCATCCACCTGATTTCTGATTTCTTCTGAGAATAAGTGTGTGTGTTTCATTAAAGCTGTGGTTCAGCTCTGCACCTTCAAACAACAGATGTACTCTAGTACTGATTTTCTTTTCTTTATCTGTATCATATATGAGCAGGAGCATTTGACCAGCATCACTGTGTGCACACACACATTATTAATTTAAACCATGTTTTCTACTTAATTATATGATTCTAGTTCTGCTGTGCACGTACACACACACACACACAGTGTGAAGTGGGTGTGGGCAGGCGTGTGGTCAAACAGAAGAAATCTCTTCTCTTAATTAAAAATTAAGTTTCATTTTCCACATTGTCACACCATTCAATGGACATTATCAGTTTTTATTATGCTATAACTGAGTGTCAGTAAGGGCCACTGGCACCTACCAGTAGGCCAGGAGGTGCTGTCCTCCTGAGAACAACCTCTAGTGGCAGTTCTAACAGGAGCAGAAGTGAGGATGAAGGTGGCACAGTACACCCGGTTCACATGCTGTCACCCCATTCACTTGTCAGCATCAGAACTGGGTGCAGTTTTATCAATATTATTGTTATAAAAGTTTTTTTGTTAGTTTTTTGGACTTTATTTTTCAGTGTGTACTTGAAGTCCTGACCCTGGTATTTATAACCTTCTGTCTGCAGCCATATGCGTGTGCAGGTGTCACTGCGGCTTTGAACTTTGATGATACACCTACTGTAGTTTCCATCTGTTGCCATGGAAACAGCATACATCATCAGAGAAACCGGGACACGACCTGCAGCATTTTCAGCTGATCTTAGTTCCCACCGGGTCAGACCGAGAGGGCTGTTTTCAGCTCCTAGTTTCCAGTGGCAATAAAGGCTTGATAAGTAAGTGGTAGATCAGCCAGTGGAAGGTCACAGCAAAACCAGCAAAGATAGTGATTCCTATGTATTTAAGCCCTTGTGTACAGTGTCAGGAACTGAAGTAAATGCATTTAATTAGAAAATTATTTATTATTTACTAAAATTAAAAACCCTCTACACAAAAATTCAGTGGTGGAAAGTAAGTACATTTTTTAAGTATTGTACTTCAGTATAATTTTTGGTTTTTGTACTTCATTTGCTGCTTCACGACATGTCAGAGACAAACCATGTACTTTTTACTACACTACATGTATTGATAACTTCAGTTCCAGAATCAGATGAGTCAAACCAAACCCAGTAGAACCATCAGACTCTATTGATCCCAGTAGGAAATCCACCAGCTACCCAGCAGGATGGAAAGTACTTCACAATACAAGTATATAAGGTAGTTACCATCAGCTCCACCTTTACCAGCTGCAGCATTAAAGTGATGAACACAGTAATTAGTCACTATGATCCAGTATCAGGATGAGTACTGGTACTGCTGGTACTTCAGGTTTATTCTGATGCTGATACTTCTGTACTTGGTATCAGTTTGAATGCAGGACTTATGCAGTATTTCACTGATATTTTTATTGCTGAAAAAAGTCTTTTCCCTGAAACTGTTGTTTTTCTTTCTTTCTTTTTTTAAATAATCTATACATCTTATTTGACACGTTTGCCTGTTTTAGATAGATGAGTCTAACATGCAAAAATATCTACTCCAACTGGTTTGCCTCCTTTAATTCATGTTTATATGGGAAGTAATAAACCATAATGTGCCACTTCAGTGCAGCAGCAGGTACTAGAGGTCTCTGATTTATAGGGGCGTCAGTTGAAGTTGGGGCAGCTCAGGTTTCAGAGCAGCAGGAAGATTTTAGCTGTTATAATGAAAATGACCTTTAAACACGATCATCTTAACATGTAACTTCGGAAACTGAAGTGGTTTTATAGGTTCAGTCTGTTCATATGAGGGCATTCACAAATACTAGACCGAAGAGACACACACTGGTGCATGCTGGCAGTGTGCGCACACACAAGCACCTGCAAGGACACATAGCTTTCTATTTCTGTGTCTGTCTCTCTTATTTCACCTGTTGTTCTATTTATCAATTCACTTCATTCAGTTGCATAATTTTTTTTTTAAACAAGACTGCTGATCATAAACAGCACTCAGCTGTTTACATAATGTTTTTATAGTGCTGCTACTTCTGCATGAATCACAATGTCCAGTTAAATTTCAAGTCACAGTGACATTAACAACATAGTCGGCCAAGTCTTCATACTGTGCATTTATCTAAACGATCTGTTCAACCTTACATCATCATCTTGCCCATTAAAGAAGTCAGTCAGCTCAACAACTGGCAGCCTCGGATACTGACGCATGTTTCTTTTAATTTAATGTACTTATGAACACAACAGACCCACAGCTGAGGTGATAAAACATTCAGTGGCAAAATGTGATGATAAAGAGCATATCAACAAGACTTACTCATGACTAGTGCAGTTAAATGACGTTAAAGCTGAGCAGTGACAGGATGAGAGGAAGGAGAGGAACAGAGTAAACAAGGAAGGGAAGGGAGGGAGGGAGGAAGTTTAGGACAGGAGGAGGAGAGGAGAAAGGAGGGACGAAAGGAAAGAAAGCAAAAGGAAGGAACAAAGCCTGGGAGGTAAATAAATGAAGTGAAAAGGGAAGGAAATACCTAAGGAAGGAAGGAAGGCACAAAGAAATGGAGGGAGGGAGAGAGGAAGGAAGGAAAGGAGGGGAGAAGGGAGAGAGGAGCAATAAAAGGAAAGGAAGAGTGGAAGGATTGGGAGGGAAGAAGAGGATGGAAAAAGGGAAAGACAAATGAAGAGAGGAACAGATTAAGAAACAAGAAAACAGAGAAGGGAAGGATGAGATGAAGGAAAGTAGAAAGGAATCAATGAAGAGCAGAAGGATGGAAAGGAGAGAGCAAGGGAAGAAGAAAGAAAGGTAGGAAGGAAGGGAGAGAGAAAGGAAGAAAGGTTAGAGTAGAAGGAAATAAGCAAGAAACAAAGGGTGCTATGGCAAAAGGATGAAGAAATAAAGGAGGCTAGGAGAAACAGAAGGAAGGCAGAAATCAAAAACGGAGAGAAACGGAAAAATGAGGAAACAATGAAAGGAATAAAACCCAGAACCACGGGTAAAGACACAACAAACCAGATGAGTTTGCACCTACATATGTGTGAAAATGAACAAGTCAGATAATTGATTTCAGTGTTTTTTGAAACTGTTTCTCAACTGTTTTGGAACCAGAGGTGTTATGTTACCTTCTCCAGTCTGATGCTAGCAGAACACACTTTGTCCAAGCAGGAAATCCATTAATCATATTTAATTTTAAAATATTTTTTAAAGGTTGGTGTTTGGAGGCTTGACTCTCTCCCTGGCCTCTCTGACCACACCTATAAAACACAGTCTTCAGTACGACCTTGACCAGGATATGAACCGTCTCCCCTGTCTTAATAACCACAGCCAACAGACTCAGATGGGCCAATTACTGAGATGGTGGAGAGAGCTAAGTAATGATTTGTGTGTGTAAATGTGCTCAACATCTCAGTCAACAAGTAGCGACATGTCCTGCTGGATATGTTCACAAGCGCATCCTGAGTCAGAGAAATAAACCCTCTTCTCTGTGTTTTATAGCTACAACAATGACAGAGATACGTACACCTCAACTAGACTTTGGAATATGTTTTGCTAATAATACTTAATAATACACTTAAAGCTCCTTCACGTACTGTCATGTAAGAGGGTCTAGTCAGACTCAAAACAAACTAACTTTGCTCCTCCCATCACCTCCCGTCTCCTAGCAACAGCATAAACTATAGATGCCTGGTTGGGACAAACTGTACAAACTGCAGCCTCCAGTCTAAAGCTAGCGTTAGCGGGCTAACAGTAAATGTGTCAGTCCAGTAGAATTCTCTGGTTACTGCTGATGTTACACAAAGCTCCAGTTCCTCCCAAATTAAAATCATATTAATTCAGCACAAAGGTAAAATCCTGACCATGCTAGATGGCTAATGCTACAAACAGGTTAGCTTTAGATACTAACACATCCAGAAGGAAGAACACCACATCTGGCTCCAGACTGAGTCCTCTGGCTGCTTTGCATTTTATTTATTATCAGTTGTATGCAGTCATCAGCATTGTCGTCACTGTGTTGCACGGATGGTCGACAACATACAGGAAAACTGAGATTGTAATCCACATTTAATATTTTAAATACGTTTTTCTGGTGTGAACATATAAAATGCAGGTGAAGTTGGTGTGAAAACTGTGTTTAAATTAAAACAAAATAATTAAAGACAGCAGTTAATAAACAGCAGGGTGGACGTGATGTCAACATGTAGAGAGCTCCACACAGGACTTTGAGGTGATGTAAGTGGCGTCATCACAAGTGGTGCCAGAGGACTCGCTAAGCTAATGAGTCAGGTTGGCTCACTGTGAGGAGTGGGCCTGGGCTTGTCTGCAGCCTGAGCAACAACAAACCAGTCAGGGACAATCAGTCAACCCCACCGAGGAACAGAAAAGCACCTTCAGCAGTAGGCTGATCCAACTCCCTGTGACGGGCTGGGACACAGGAGCCAGTTTAGGGCCAGAGAGATACCATAGCCTCTCATGCCAAACACTGCATGATCTGGACTTTATTTAGGTTCCAGTGCTGGATCCCAGTTTGAATCTGCTGTACAATGGGTGGACAGTTCCACCTGTTAAAAGTGATGTAGGTTAAGTCTACCGAGCTCTCTGGTTCTATACTTGGTGTTAGAAAATGAACACTTTATCTTGGTCAGTTATTGCTGGGAGTATGCGATCATTGGTTATCAGACCATAGATATGGCTCAGTAGATCCCTACTGGGTCTTTATCATTCCATAGACATTTGTTGTTGTGACTGCAATAATAAACACATTGTGTACCTGCTTCACACATGTTGTTAAAGTTTGGAAAACGTGGCTTGAGTCAAAATGGTCATGGACGCAGTACCCAGTGTTTCACACAAGAATCGAACACCACTCACAGCATACTTCACAGAGGTGGGCTCTCAGTCGCTGTGGAGCTGTGGAAAGAATTGTGATCCAACACGGAGCTCTGACATGATGCACGGAGGCGGCTGCATGTCAGGGTCACCCCCTCCCCGCCCATCCTGAAGCCAAACAGCCCCTGTGGTCCTCTGCCAGCTCAGCTGGCTCTCTGCCTGGCATCAGTGAATCATTTGGAGCACTGGGCAGCAGCTCCGTTCCGATCGCTGCAGCAGCAGCATGGTGACAAGGTGTGCTTTCTCCTCTCAGGCTAATTGAATTGAAGGTGCCGCATATTCACCACTGCTTCTCAGCAGCAGCGTCCTCCTAGGAGAGGTATTTCTGTCGAGTCCTCGCTCTCCATCACTGCACTGTGACGGGACACTAGGCTTTTAGAGTGAAGCTAACGAGCTGAGGGGATCGGCCCTGATCGATGCCACCCCTTCATCATCACCTGTTTTAAATGAAACTATAGTGATCACAGAAACTATTCATATGTTAATGAGGCTGCAAGTCAAGGTTAGTGAGCCCCTTGCAAAACGGAAGTATCAGAGTCGTTCCCTTGGAATTATAGCAGTCTTGTAAGGTTTCTACACATCACCGCTGTTCAACATTGTGAACTTTATGTAGCAAGGACGAAGTGACGATGTGGAGGTTGGGGTGGTTGGTGAACATGTAGAGCATCCACATTTAATGCATTAAACTGAAATTATGCACACAGCTTCCTTTTATTAGCAAGAACCAGTAAAACAACAGTTTTACTGCTGAACTTCGGCC
>NW_018128149.1:346811-358084 GCF_001952655.1 Monopterus albus | reverse complement strand
AACAGTTGTTTTGTCCATTGTTTGTAAGTCCAAAGCAGGCATGTGACAGACCTTCATTTTGTGACTTGTAGACTGAAAAACCTTAGAGGCCATTGACAATACAATGATTAATTTTCATGTCCCAGGAGAAGGAGTGTGTTGGATACAACCTCTGCAAAAAACAGCTTCTTAGAATTTGTGCAAAGCATCAAACCATGATGCTCAATCAAATGTTGACCAACACTTGTTGTTTACTTTAACATGTAGGTTATAGTCTTGATTTGTTTTTCTTCTGGACTCTTGGGACCTGTTAACCTGTTAGTCAGGTTGCTCCCTAGTCCTCAGTTTTCAAAGTTGACTCTTTCGCACCCAAAGTATTGTCTTTTTCGGCTGAGGAGCTCAAGTGCTCACTGCTAAACTATATAAGTCACAAGAACAGGACTCCGACCAGGGGCTGCACAGGTGATAATGTCTCACCTTTGTGCGTTTACACTTTGGTGCAACACGTGCTTAAAAACCAGACATTTTTTCCAGGACACTTTGTTCAAAGTACGACCTTGTTGCACAAACATGCTTCAGACGTGATGTGGTAACGGCCGATGCAGCAGAGACTCTGCCAAAGGTTGGGAGAAATGCTTGGAGGAGAAACTAGCAATGCGTTCACATTGCTGTGTTGTGTGCCTTTGTCAGACAGTGACTGTGGAGATGACGGCAAACGCGGAGAGAGTGAGATGGCCACCAAGGTGGAGTCTGAGTCTCATGGAGCTGTGGGTTATTTCTGGCCTGCTGAATTCTGTGAACCTGCAGAAACCCTGTGATATGACACATTGTAATCTGTAGCATTATCAACACTGTGTCATCAGACAGCTGTCATACACGCCAGCAGGTTTTCAGTTTGGCAAATCACTGGGAGGCAGGAACGCCGTGAACTGGAAGTCTGTGTTGGCAGACTATCTCCAGCAGTGATTTGGCCGGCTGAGTTTTCATGCCTTATGAATGTGGGTGTGATCAACACTTTCCCCTTTGAAACATCTGGATCCAACAAAAAAACTTGATCTGCTGGTTTCCAGGCGTGTGACATGTGTGACCATGTTGATGATTAAACATGCATTATACACTAATGTAGATATTACATAAAATTATTGTTAAAAATAATTTAATATATTTGAATATATCATTGTAAACGCTTCTGCTGTACTTTTAAAATAATATTGAAATGACATAAAATGTGTAGGAAGTTAATCTAAGGTGTTGCACGGCTGTCATACACTCTGTATACTAGTGTAAAGGCTCCAATGCAAACCACTGACAACGTGAAACCTGCAGAGGATTAGCAGCTGACTCTGCAGCTGCTCTGTCTTACAGAGCTTTACAGCTGGTTGTTGAGTTGTCCAGGCCACATCTCTGCTGCTTTGTTCCTCTCACTGCTCTCACAGTGCCATTTTCAGCTGGAGCAGGCAGTTATTCTCAGAAAAGTCCTCTAAAAAGCCATTGTGTACTTCCAGCTCAGGAAAAAGAACACTAGCTGGTGCATAGTGGAACTAAAGAGCCAGATATGTCCCCTCAGGTGTTGGTGGAGACCCAAAACAGAGTGACCACCGGACTTGCACTCATCGGGTGGACACAAACACCATAACACATAAATGACGATGCCAGAAAAGCAGGACCACCCTGACATCGGTGGGTTTTGTTGCTCTAAAATAACGTCTCACCTTCCTGCGGATGTACAGGGGTCATCTCAGGCTGCTCGAGGGCCTTGTCACTCGAATTTAGTTACAGTAGTTTATGGGCATTTTCTGCAGTTTAACTTGGGAGGACAGCCTCCGTTCATCACAGTAAAATAAAGATTATATGTTCTTTCTGTTTGTGCTGTCACTTTGGGAATTCGTTACGTTAGTGGGGTCCTGACAAGTGGACAGGGACAAACAAGCGTGTACGTGACCGAGTGTCGGAGCAGAATGGAAACCAGGCCCTGCCGGCTCATCACAAGCTACTGTAATCAACATGTGTGTGTGTGTGAGACCAAGCGGATGACAGCTTTTGATAAGAACAGAAAACAGAGCTAGATTTTCCCTTGATGTGGACAAACATGCACACACACCCTTCAGAAATCAGATTTGGGAGCTGCAAAGAATAAATGCATGAAGGGTTGAAAAACGAGGCCTGTCTAATCATCCAATTAGGATCCGAGGCAGATGGTCGGGACACACACGCAGACCTGTTGCACACTCGCACTCTGCCAGCCATCGAACACTCGTCTCTCGTGTGTTTCCGTAGTCGGTCCCTCTCCCCTCAGTGTAACTCTCTGCTCAATCGCCCTGTTTCTGAGTGTCAGTGACACGCTGTTGTCATACCTGGGCATCCTATAATTATCTGTCTACGCACACAGATGTGAGTGACCGGCTCTCTGTCGCTCCGCGTATATTAGCTGCAGTGTGCCAGGCTGCTAGAGTCATGTGAGCAACCAGGATATGGCCTTACTTGCCTCTCGTACCTGTGGAAGGAAAGTGACTCACCTTGAACCTGTGCAGTCGGTGTTTTCTCACCTTTGGCAGGTTTATTGTATAAGAAGTTAGAATTCATTGTTTGCTGTAAAGAGACTTGTTTCCTGGGCTCAGTGGGGCTTTAGTCTCCACTTTATGCTTACCTGGAAGGCTTTGAATTTTTCTGTGACCACTTCATCTGAAAAATAAAGACTGTTTGTACACGTTGAACAGCTTGGCCCGTGACAAGAGGCCTGATGTTCACACACCTGTAGTACATTAATATCTGAGTTGTGAGTCTTTGCTGGGCTTTTAAGCTCTAAAACCTGTCGAGAAGCTGTTCACTCCGATGTCCTTGTTCGTGTTTGAGGTGCTGAGCAGTGCAGGTGTGATTGTGCTTCATCAGGTCAGAGTCAGTCATAAAGGGTTTTTCAGGCTGATTGCTGCCTTTTCAAACGGTCCGGTCGACTGAGTGATGAGTGAGATGAAGCCGAGGGCTGTCCTGAGCGGCCAGCCACCATCTCCAACAACGCCATCATTCCAGCGAAAAAGCCATTCAATCATGCTCGGGGACACTCGAGGTGCTTGAATCAAACTTTCCTCATCTTATCACTCAAGGATTCAAAATACATTCGATGAGTGTTTTAGTGTTTCAGCCGCCACCAGTTTGCTCTGGTGGGATGCAGCATTTAAAGAAAAGAACCAGGGTGATTTATCTTTTGATCCTCATGAAAGATTCTCCTAAAAGGCCTGAACCCACAGTGTGTTTGTTGCTAACTGTCTACACGGCGTTCCTCTGGGACTCACAACTCCATTATCATCCAGAAATGTAGGAATATGTAGCCATACTGTTATATTAAACACGTCATGGTGACAAACGTGGCAGGTAGATGTCTGCCAGACACTCTCTGGTGTCGAGTCACTTCATTAGATGGAAGAAATAAATGACATAATACAGAGTTTATGCTTTTAACATTGTATTTCTGTGCTATACCTTCAGATTTTCACTTTGCTAGAAAAGTAAGGTATTTAAAGATACTAAAATTGCTGGAAAATATTTTTATGCCTGGTTGAAATGGAAACACTGGCACCCTGAAAAAGAAAAGGTGATAAAAGCTGATAAAAGCCACATGGTGATGTAAGTGGGTGGGGGTCACAGTGCTCACCTGTTCATAGATCCCTGGGTGGGCTTGTAGATCGAGAGACCTCTGCTCAGATATGGTGATGCCAGTGCGGTAAATGTTGGTATTTTACAGCATAAAGCTGCTGAGGAATAAAAGCAGAACATGAGGGAAAAGATCCAGAGTCTGAAGTTTCACCAGTGCTTCACTCTGAATGCTCCCCCAAACATTTGCACCAATTTATCTCACACATGCCTAAAGATAATACTTAATACTAGGTGACATCCATAGTTGTTTGTGCCGATGCTTCACGTCCGTGTGCATCAGCAACACGTATCCGGCTCTAGTGTGAACACCGCTGTAATGCTGTGAGTTGTAATAAGTTGCCTACACCTTCTGTGTGCTGTAGTGGAGGATGGTCTCTGTGTTGTCAACATACTTATCTGCATTTAAAATCCAGAGGTCTTCTTAGATGACGGGTGATGTATTGGTCTGTGTCTGCAGCTGGTAAACTGGGCCAGTCAGCAGCAGGATCAGGATGAGAAGATGGCTGACTGTGTGTTTCCAATGGGACCAGAGAGTTTTCAGCGCTTCACGCCGGACTCCCTGGCGGCCATCGAGCAGCGCATCGCCCAGGAGGAGGCCCGGCACGGCAAACAGTACCAGGAGGTACGCACACACAGTTGACAAAGAGAAATAGTTGTGAGTGTTGCAGCAGCTAAAAACAGGAATCAGAAGATGATGAGGGCAGGTGTGCGACATTCCAGAGGTGGTGATGATGTTTGTGTGTGCACCAGGACCTGGGTGACGTGGAGTTCCCCCAGCCTCGGCCCGACTTGGAGGCTGGAAAACAGCTGCCGCGCATCTTTGCTGACATCCCGTCTCATCTGGTGGGCGTCCCCCTGGAAGACATTGACCCGTACTACAGAGATAAGAGGGTAGGTCCCCTACACAGTGGCTGTGTGTGTGTGTCTGTGTGTGTTTGGAAAAAAAATCCTCTTTCCTGCCGGAGAATCCCTGGAAGATAAATCGACTCTCTGGTCGCCTGTTTCACTGAAGACTAGAGTGGAGGTGACCCACTGCATGTATGTGTGTCCTCTCCATTTCTTTTTCTCTTTTACAGTTTTCTTTCTTAAACTCTCAGGTTTTTTACACCTGCCACTAACTACCTTCCTGGTCCAGTGTTTAATAACTGTATTTCTCTCTCTGTGTCTCGCAGACCTTCATAGTCCTGAACAAAGGGAAGGCCATCTTCCGTTTCAGTGCCACCTCAGCTCTCTACATCTTCAGCCCTTTCCATCCCATCCGCAGAATCGCCATCAAGATCCTGGTCCACTCATATCCTTACACACACACACACACACACACACACACACTCTGTGTACTGTATGCATCTTTACTGTCTGATCTGCTGCTGACTGCTGCAGGGGGTCAGAGGTACTACCTAGCTGCTTCTCTGACGTAGTTTCACTGCAAACCGTGTTAAACTGCCTAGTCTTAGGAGCAAAGGTTAGTCCGGGGTTCTAGCTGTTTAATTGTACAGCTGGAGTAATTTAGTTTTGATGCTCTTTTTGGCTTGTTTACGGGGTAATCGATGGGTTATTAATATGAAAGTCCATTAAAAGAACCCAGGTTAGTTTTACTGGCTTTCATTATGACACAGGCTCCTGCTTAATGTTTTTTTTAAACATATAATTGGAAACACGTCTGCTGTACTTTTAAATAAGAGGTTTTGTTAAGATGGCTCCTAATGGCAAGTTTGTGTCTGGCTTAATTTTGAATTATATGAGAAAGTTTCCGAGTGAGGAGAGGTTATAGTATAAAAATAACCACACATAATGCAAAGTGAACGTATCTCCCTGCTCCTTTAATAACCCTCATTAACAGTGACGCTGAGCTGGCTGGCATTTCACTGATTACAGTATTATTCATCACACATTTTATTAGCGCTTTGCGATTGTATAATCACCTTGTGGTAGATCTTTTTCTCGCAGCTGCACAGGCTCCACACACATAATGAATGAGTGCATTCACCAATCACGTGCGCGTCTGTGTGTGTGAGAATCCGAGGGCTCATCCTGTCGGCCATATTTCTGAGCCAGATATCATCTCGAGCTGTCGGCGAGCCATAAACTTTCTCCGTAAATATCACCCAGCTTTCATCCAGGTTCCGGCTGCACACACATGCGTTTTCACTCCTCGTGGGGACTTTACATCAACCTGCATTTATTTTCTGGAGACTCCACCCATCACCAAACCTGGTCTGAGTCCTGAATCTAAGGCTGTGGGACATCATTCCCAGTGTCACACCGGCTCCAGCCGGCGTCTGCCTTGGGCTCCAGACGCCCTGCCAACATGACAGAACTTACTTCACACCCAAAACTCAACAGCCCCTCCTCGACACCCCCGTCCTCGCCTCTCCTCACCTCACACTCATCTATTTTTACTGCGGGAGGCGGCTGCTGGTGTTGAGATGTCGAGCTGGCAAACACGCCTATGTATCCGTGGGATAAGTGGGTTAAGAGGTCGGCAGCGAAGGTGTGGCACAGGCGATGGGCTGGGGGGTGTATGTTTTAATGAGAGATAAGAAATTGAACGTGTTAGTGTGTTGGGCGGGGAGTCTGTAAGAGTACAGGTTGTGGTGATGAAGTGGAGATTTTGTGTGTGTGTGAGTGAAATCCATTGTGTTCTGGATTTTTGCCCAATCAGACTGGTGCCACAATGACAAGCTGTGGTGTGAGGTGGACACACACACACACACACACAGTTATGATATTAGAATACAAAGTGTCTGTCTCAGCTGATCAGACTGAAGTTTGCAGTGTTTGACAAAACACAGGTTTACTACACAACCCACAGGGCCTTGTGCCCCCCCGAAAGCCTGCTTTGATTTGTTTCTAAAATATTTATCATTTATTCACTTTTCATTGTTGTACTGTGGCTCTAAGGTTAAAGAAGTGTTGGTCTTAGTGTTGTGGCGTTAGACTGGCATTGTGTTTGTGTCGCACTGGCGCTGTGTTGGCAGTGGGTCTACAGTAGGTGTGGTAGGAGGAGACTGGGACCCACCATACTCAGATTGTGATATTACTGTCTACTTAAATGAAGGAAATATTTAATCAACAACAAACAAATTTTGAGCTTGTGTTTCCAGCCAGTAGGTATTTCCTCCCTGCACCTCTTTCAAAATAAAAGCAGTCTGTGGAGCAGCTTGCCTGACAGTGGTGCTACACTGAGGGAAGTGAGAGAGTTAGATTTGGGATGAAACAACAGTAAAGCTCACCAAGCAAGGTAAGAAGAGCAGGAGAAAGGAATGAAGGCAAAAGCAGGCTCCCGCCATGGATGTGGGAGGTATAACACTACCACCGGTACGGTGGCCTGGGAGGTCCATAACAGCAGGGCTATCATTACGACATAATTAGCTCCTGGCTCTGTGGTGGTGGCAACAGGGGGACATTTGCGTTGCATCTTAAACGATAACCATATTATCTTGCCGCCTGCCACCGCGCTCCAGCAACATCATTACAGCCAGCGTTCAATCAACAATTACCCCACTGCTCAAACAACTTTCAGCTGGAGCTTGGGCCTCTTTCACACAGGGAGTATGTTCCTTGTGCCAAATTACAATAATTATGTTTCATTTATAGCTTTGATTGACAGCTGAGCGAGGTCTCACAAAGTCTCTCCCACCTCGTCGTGTGTGGCGCACTGAACACGGCAGGTGAGAGTGGTAAATAGCAGGTACTGCTGCCTTCTGACAGTTGGGAAAGTTACTGCTACCCATTATATGATGATTAGGCAAGAGTGGGCCCTTTCTCCCAGCGCTGCTGTTAATGGCATATTAATTTGCTGTATTGAATGTGGCAGTGCTGAAGCACACGTGCTAACGCTTCACAGCCTTTCAGTTCACTTTGTCTTTATTGAGCCCTAATGGGAAATCAGTGAAAGGCATTTAAAAGAAAAGCACATGTAAAATCACTTTGGCATGTGGGCAGCACGCGCACACACAGTGGAAGAAAGACTTTTTTACATTTACATTTCAGGTGTTTAGCTGACACTCTCCAGAGAGACTCACAATGACAGAACAAGTCATGAAAGCTTCACTTTCTCCATGGCCAGCATTACACTGAGTACATTTCCATTTTATGTTTGAGTTGCTGCTCTTATCCACAGTGACTCAGAGCCATAAATAACAGAAAAGTGCACTAAATTGACTCTAATTCTCTCTCCGACATTTAATTTTCCTCTGCCAAACTCCACCCACCTAACAAACTATAAAAATGACAAAAAAATACATGTTGCCTCAGATTCTTACGGCATGCTGCCTAAACAAATGTTTAAGGTGCAGAGTTTCAACCTTGCCCCAAGCTCAACTGGACTGTGTCTTTGTTCTTTACTTATTATACTGTTTTCACATTTTCCCCAGTTAAATGCAAGGCTGCAATAAAAAGGGACAAATCAAGAAATATACAGTCAGGGAAAAAATTATTTGAACCCCAGCTGATTTTGTAAGTTTGCCCACTAACAAAGAAATGGTCAGTCTACAATGTCAATGGTAGGTTTATGTGAACAGTGAGAGACACAACAATAACAAAAAAAATCCAGAAAAATGCATTACAAAAAAAGTTATACATTAATTTGCATTTTCATGAATGAAATAAGTATTTGATCCCCTATCAGTCAGCAAGATCTCTGGCTCCCAGGTGTATTTCCCAGAGGCTCCTCCGCTGGAGGGCTGGGAAGATCGTATGTGTGACCGTCTAGCGGGGGTAAGACACGAAAAGTAGTCCAGTATAGTAGAGTGTATTCTGTGTGTAGTATATACACTTTTATTTGAGGGAGATGTAGTCTGTGCATTTCAAAATAAAGGAGTCTGATTTGCCTTTCTTACAAGCAGAATTGTGCTTACTAACATGGCTAATGTGTAAGTAACCGTTTACTTCCAGAGCCGCACAAAGGGATCCAGACTCAACATCATAATTGTGGCAGAAGGAGCCATTGACACAAATGGCAAGCTCATCTCCTCAACTTATATAAAAGATGTAAGTTTAAAGATTTATACGATGGGGATGAAAGATGACTCTGTACTGTTTGTAACATTTGCTCACCGACCAAGAGGTGGTTTGATGTCAAATTATAACTCCAGTGTTTAGCAGGCATAAAGTTGAACAGGCAGAAATGAGTTTGGTGCTCAAATGTTTGGAGTAAATGAAGGATACACACTCTACTCCATATCCTTGTTTGGAGGAGGAGGAATGCTGCCAGTGACTCCAAAAACAACATCCCCACCATCAAATATGGAGGTGGAAACATTATGCTTTGGAGGTGTTTTTCTGCCAAGGGGACAGGACAATTGCACTGCATCAAAGGGAGGATGGATAGGGCCATGTACCGTCAAATCTTGGGTGAGAACCTCCTTCCCTCATTCAGGGTATTGAAAATGGGTTGTGGTTGGGTATTCCAGCATGACAATGATCCAAAACACACGGCCAAAGCAACAAAGGATTGGCTCAAGAAGAAGCATATTAAGGTCATGGAGTGGCCTAGTCAGTCTCCAGACCTTAATCCCATAGAAAATCTGTGGAGGGAGCTGAAGGTTCGAGTTGCCAAACATCAGCCACGAAACATTAATGACTTGGAGAGGATCTGCAAAGAGGAGTGGGTCAAAATCCCCCCTGAGATGTGTGCAAACCTTGTGGCCAACTACAAGAAACGTCTGACCTCTGTGATTGCCAACAAAGGTTTTGCCACCAAGTACTAAAGCACGTTTTGCAAAGGGATCAAATACTTATTTCATTCATGAAAATGCAAATTACTAGACTGATCATTTCTTTGTTACTGGGCAAACTTACAAAATTAGCTGGGGTTCAAATAATTTTTTTCCCTGACTGTATGTTCACATCTCCAGTGCAGTTATTGTGAGAAGGTTGTGTGGACACAGTGTGGGGCTCAGCACTCTGACACCGGAGATGGTGTCACGTTATCTGTTCAGGTTTTAGGTGAAGCATTAAGGAGCAACGGTGGCTCCCATCAAATGCACCCTCTCTCGTACTACAAATTATTATTGATTGTTTTAATATTTTAGACTATAATCTGCCCTTAATCTCAACCACATGTTCACTTCATACACAAAAAAACAGATGTTTGTTTTTCTAAAAACATTAGGCACAACATGTCTATATAAATGTCATTTTTAGGGGAAAAGGTTGCCAGTCCTGACAATAGCCCAAATTGTTCCTGATACCCAGATTATCTTAGTCAAAGTACTAAATTGTGCACATACCTCATTTTATTCAGGGTACAAACATTTTATATTTAATAACATTTTAAAACTTATTTAATTAAACAATAAAATATTTTGACAGTTTTTTGTTTTTAAATTGCTTAATGGTTCTCCAGTTTAACCCCTTCAAACTGATGGTGTTAACAGCTTCATTCTGCATGTCCTCTGCCTGGATTTAGACCCACAAGGCAGTGAAATGCTGCTGGGATGTAGATTTCCTAAAGTCATTGACTTAATGTCCGCAGATGAAGTCGCCACAAGGAACATGTGATGTTAATGAGGTAAATCCATCACCTTTAAATGATCTGCAGTGACAATGGAGACAGTAGTAATAATTTGAGGGAATAGATGGGACTGATTTAGTAATTCACAAGCACAAATTATCCACTCATTTGAGAGTATTACTAGTAAACCTGAGAAAATGAAATAGGATTATTAAACACACACATTACTAAAAATCTTTCTAGTGTCACGTCCCAGGCTCTTTAACCTCACTCGACATCTCCTAGAAAAATATACATTTACTTTGAATATTTTTGATTCAGGGGTTAAATGTAAACATTACAGGTTTTACAATACAACTCAAAACAAACTTCCATAAACTCGGTTGGAAATGCTAGTTTCTGTCACGAACTCTGTGTTTTCAGATTTTTTTTTATTTAGGAATCTTAATTAAAACAAGTATGAGTCAGTTTGGGGGATCCATACCTTTCCAAGACATTCATATTGCAGACTGAGAGTAACAATTGTAAAAAGGTGTTTTGGTAAAGTGAATTTCTGAGGGAACATGGGCACAGTGAAATGGCTACATAGTGTTTTTACAGGTACATTAACTAAGCTTCCCTCCACATCATTTGATGACACCAGTTGGTAGCATTAGCCACCTAGCATGGTCAGGATTTTACTTTTGTGTTGAATTAATATGATTTTAATTTGGGAGGAACTGGAGCTTTGTGTCCCATCAGCAGTAACCAGAGCGTTCTACTGGACTGACACGTTTACTGTTAGCCTGCTAACACTAGCTTCAGACTGGAGGCTGTAGTTTGTACAGTTTGTCCCAAACAGGCACCTGTAGTTTATGTTGTCACTAGGAAACAGGATGTGATGGGAGGGGCAGAGAGCGGTTAGGAGGGGCTGATGGTGTCAGTTTGGTTTGAGTCTCACTGGGTTGGGAAGACATTAGGGCGAAGAGCTTTAAACGGTCCTCCTTCCTTTGGCCTCCCACACACAGTCACAATGCCAGCATGAAAGGGACACATCAGTCACCTCTTCACAAGCACACCTAAGATGGAGAAGATGTTAAGTGAATGTGTGCTCTCACATACAAAATCCTGTCATGGTGTGTCCATGTATGTATGTAGAGACACTGAGCACACACTCTGCCCCTGACACATCACCCCAGTGCCTGGG
>NW_018128149.1:345469-346741 GCF_001952655.1 Monopterus albus | reverse complement strand
TAAACATCTGATTGATGCTCTCATCCCCTCCCACAAAGTCAGGATTCCCATGGTAACAGAGTCCGTTGCCCTCCACTCCCCAACACACACACACTCTGTGTTACTGGTGTAATGACATGTTAATGGCTGCCATCACCAGATCAGCAGCACCAGACTCCACAGTAATCTTCACAAGATTAAAGGTGCAGCGTTTTATGTCCTTCTATCATAATAAAATCATCAATCCATCATTACTATGTTAATTTAAAAAAATTGAATTATTACCAGACAGAAATAAAACCCTTATTAAGTAGAATATCAACTTTCACTTTTAATTTTCAACTGGACTCCCTTGAGTCAGAGGAACTGGAGTTGGGACAAACTGTTCAAACTGGAGCGTCCAGTCTGAAGTTAGCGTTAGCTGGCTAACAGTAAACGTGTCAGTCCTGTAGAAGCTCTGGTTACTGTTGATGGGACACAAAGCTTCAGTTCCTCCCAAATTAAAATCACATTCCTGATACCACGTCCTGTCCCACTGTCACTGGGGTTATCAGACTGTGTGTTGAGATCTGAGTTAATGTACTTTTAAAGTGTTTAATCTCCTATAGAAAGACATCAGTATTGGAATTAAATCACTCAAATATTTATATAATCTTAAACCGATTTAAACCTGTTGGTGCAAAGGCAGGTGAGGAACGCTGCAGCCTAAGACACCACACATCATTTTCATCAGGGTTAAAAACAGCAGTCGTGCTCAGTATTTAAAAGCAGGTAACAAATAAAATGTACCCCTGCCACACAGTAGATATAAAAACCAGTGCATATGTTCTGGACTCAATTTTAACATGTTAGCAGATTGACCCAGACCGGGGGCCCAGAAAGGCTCCTTTCTGCCTCCCTCACTCAGACCCTCACAGGGAGTTCAGCTGCTGCTGTTGTTATTGATTCACTTTTAGTATCAAGGGTAGAAAGAAAAGCAAACATTCGCATTGATTCTCACAGATTTTAAGCAGTTTTGTTTGTAGTACTTGACATCTCTATCTAATTCTGTCCTGAAACAGTCACCTAAAGATATCCCATCATAATGGTTTTGTATAGTTGTTTCTTTATAGCAGACATAGCTACAGCTCTAATATTCAGTACTATATATGAATATGTTTGTTGTCTGGACTAGAGCTGAACCTGTACTGCAATTTTGAGATTTACTATACAGTGGGTACGGAAAGTATTCAGACCCCCTTAAATTTTTCACTCTTTGTTATATTGCAGCCATATGCTAAAATCATTTAAGTT
>NW_018128149.1:337292-344472 GCF_001952655.1 Monopterus albus | reverse complement strand
TGTGTGTACATTAATGAGGAAAAAATGAACTTAAATGATTTTAGCATATGGCTGCAATACAACAAAGAGTGAAAAATTTAAGGGGGTCTGAATACTTTCCGTACCCACTGTATATTGGTTTATTGGTGAATATAATTTCTTTAAATTTCTTTAATACATAATCAGATACATTTGTGTCCAGCATGTCTCATCTCTTTTCTTTCCAGATCTGTTAAGATACACTGCATGATTCTGTTCTAGCCAACGGTGTCGTCACATCTCCTCATAGCTTGCTGTTAATGTTTTGAACTCGGTACAGTTCAGCCGCAGAGTGTTGGTGCTATGACAAATCAGGAGTGTACTTCTAAGGCCGTGTCTACAGCGCCCTGAAAGCGCAGGTGTGCAGCCTCGCGTTTGTCTCTATATGTGGTGCGTGTTCACACAGAGGGGCCTCCCGGGGCACCTTAAAATGACACAAAAATACAACGCGTTGGTGTCTTGCGCAGAACTAGATTATGAATCCCAAATAAATAAAGTAACTTTACTAGATGCATTTTTCTATTTTGGTTGGAAATGAAGAACTTTCACAGTTTTGGAGGAAGTCTGTGGAACGTTTACACAGAGTAAAAATACACTTCAGGTCACGGTTCCATGCGTGTGAGCGATACGTGGGCCGACGTGCGGGCAGTGTGGACTCAATATATCGGTAGCATATCGCTCAGCTCATGTGACATGCACATCGGGTGTGTCTCCAGAACACGGCCGAAACGCTTTCGGTGTAGACACGGCATAATCCTCCCCCACAGTATTTTCAGACTTTGCTGTGTTTGTCTTCCTGTGTTGTATGTTGACAACCACCACACTGCCCCCTACAGGCTGTTAACAGAGTTTGTCAAAGTAGGGAACCTGCAGGCCCTGAGAACCTTTAGAGTGCTGAGAGCCCTGAAAACTATCTCAGTCATCCCAGGTAAGGTCTCCCCACTGCTAAGAGGTGACAAGGGACAGAAAAAAACAAACAACTTGTCATCGTCGTGAACGTCCTCGCTTGTTTGTCCCATGTCTGCCGTGTTTTGCAGCATCAGCCCCCGCCCACTTCTCACTCTCTGCCCAACCAGAGGTCACAGGTGTATTCGCCTGATCTGCATTAGAGAAACAGTACGGAAGGAAAAGTCAGATACGTCTAAACTGAACGCATGGTTTGATTTAAAATTAGTGGCAGCTTCTCTTTGTGTTGGGACACTTGGTAATATTCTGCCTGTTTTTATATACTCCAACTAGCTACTTGGTGGGTTTAAGTAAGTTAGCTCCTTATAGGTACTACTGTATTTTGTCAAACTACTTTGTTTATAATATGATGATGTCTAAACCTTTTAACCACCCACTGATTTGTTTGCTTTGGAAATGTTAAAAAATATTGTCCACATGGTCAGAATACTGTGTCAAGCTTGCACAGATCGACTTTATCATGTTCAGCCACTTTGTGGTCTCTATATAGCATCATTTCTTAGCTTAGCTTAGCTAGTTAGAAAATTGGGTTAAAAGCAAAACAAGTCCACGACGTCCATGTGAACAGCTTTGACCATCTGGTTTCTCCTTAAAAGTCAGAGTCTGTGGCCTGAAGTTCGACTGTTGTCGTCCAGCCTGGCCTGTCTCTACTGCCTGTCTGTCTCTCTCTCTCTCTCCCTCTGTGTCAACTCGTTATCGTTCAGTGTGGTCATACCCCTCTGTGTGTGTCTGTTTTTGTGCTTCTGTCTCCCTGCTTGTTGCAGATATGTGACTGAGTTTGTGGACCTGGGTAATGTGTCAGCCTTAAGGACGTTCAGGGTGCTACGAGCCCTGAAAACCATCTCTGTCATCCCAGGTGAGGAAGCAAACACGGGGGAGTGAATATCAGACACGCTCCTCGCGGCCTGAGCCTGCCGGATGCCCTCAGTCAGTGGCTGCTTGAAATGCCATCCTGCATACGACCTACTGGACACTGTCCTATCAACTCTGTACTGTTCATTTCAAAACAGTGCCTGTAGGTCTATGCAGAAAGAAGCACTGAAGTCTTCTGACAGTTGGCTGTGAGTGGACATCAGAGGTTCAGCAAACAGCAGATTTCCACAGAACAACTCGGATGCTTAATGAAAGAATCACTCTTTAATGTTTTGTGATACTGTAGAAGTTAAATTCACAGTATAATTGCGATGTTAGCAGTAAATATAGGCCTGCTTTACTGCTGTGTTTCCAACACTACTGAGATAATGATTCTTACGATGCCATTTGGTAACAGGCACTGAAAGATTGTAGTAACCCAGTTCAACATGGATGTTGTGTTTACCTGCTTAGTGTCACATTGCAGATTAAACGTCTGAAGAAAAAAAAAGTCATTTAAATATTGAAATTCAACTCTTCAGCTGCTGGCTAGCCTCTGTGTGCCTTCACTCTGCATGTTAGCATGCAGCAGTAACAGCGCAGGAACTTGTTAACATGTCGTAAACAACTGTCTAATACTTGTCATAACCATTAGGCAGCGGCAGCAACCTGTCAAAAGCATGTCACACATTAACTGCAGCCACAGCTAAATATAATCACACTCAGTCGTGAGTTTACAGATGCCTCTGTGTCAACAAACTGATTGTTTAAGCAAACATCAGGTCGAGGTTGGACCCACATGTAAATAGTTTAGTGTCTGTTCTTCTGTGATTTGGTCCGATCTGGCTGCGGATGGTTGTCTGCACCGTTTATGTTCTGACTGTGTTCCTGCTGTTGTTACCATATGTTTGTGTGTTTATTTATGTTGTGTTACACAGATGTTACTCGGGGCTTGTCGCCTGATTATTTAGTTTTTCTTTTATTTTGTTGGTGGTGATGACGTTGACTTTTTGTGATGGTCTTTTTTTAACATGCTACTGTCAGATGCAAACCTTAAATGTAATTTTCCAGGTTAAAACATCCGAAGGCTTTCATCTGACTGCAACATTATATTTCTGACAGCTTGACTTCTTTAATTGTTACCAATGAATTGTTTTGTGTTTTCTTCTCTCGTGCATAAAGATGGCGGCCCTTAAGTTTCACTCTATAACCTGCCTCCTCAGCTCAAAAACCGAACACATGTGGTACTACTTGGACTCCGTTTAAGTTTGGGGAAAATGTTTTGGGTTTTGCAACATTGGGAAGAGGCTGGAAGCATGTACGTTGAGGTGGCTGCCATCTTCATGGCACCTGAGCAACTGAGTATCTTAGTTCATCCTTAGTGCGTTCAGTTATCAAATAGAATACAACTAAATAGAGAGCATGGTTTTGAGTGACCTCTTTCTGTAACTGTTCTAAAAGAGGAAGAATAGTGATGATAATCTTCTTCTTGTCTGCGTCCGTGTGCCCTGGGTGGCCCCTCAGGCCTGAAGACCATCGTCGGCGCTCTGATCCAGTCTGTGAAGAAGCTGGCGGACGTGATGATCCTCACCGTCTTCTGCCTGAGCGTCTTCGCCCTCATTGGCCTGCAGCTCTTCATGGGGAACCTACGGCACAAATGCATCCGCAACACAACTCAGTGCATTAATGACAGCCTGAGAAACACTACCTTCTACTGCAACAACAGGACGTGGGCCTCCCTGGATGACTTCGAGAATAACGAGGGTGAGGATTCATTTTAGGCTGTTCCTTTGGTTATAATGACTTGGCACAGGCATCATGTTTGTACTTTCTAAAGTAACAGTAACAGAGGTGTAGTGCTCAAACATAAAATATGGTCTTTGCTGTGTCTGAGAGTGTTTAAATCCAGAAGCTCTTTGGCTTTGATATCATCCTGTTTGATCTGCTTGTGCCCAGGGTTTGGTCTAAGACAACATTGTTTGTAGGTTTTTAACTATTATCAGTCATTCCATCACTCATTTAGAGAATAGCAACAGAAAGTGGAAATGGACACTTAGCTAATCATCCGTTCAGGAACCAACTGGTCTGTGTGTGGTCTGGTAGGCGTCACAGCCGGCGCTGGGGAAACGGGGGTCATTCGCTGTTATATGTAGGACTGGGGGTGTTGCAGCAACCTGAGGAGGAGTTTAACATCTACACCCACAAATTACATGCAATTTGTTTTATTTAACCTGTACAAACTGTTGGCAGAAGATCATTTCCATCCTGTCGGTGCTTACACAGCTTTGACATCATGATGTAGCCAGGTTACTGACTGCAAGTGTGTGAAACTGTCAAATAAATCGGACAATCTTAAAATTTCACATTGCTAGTATTACATTTTAAAGAGGAAATTCAGACTCATGACCTCAGTGGTTTATAAAATCCTGGTAACTAGTTTTAGTAAAATAAGACAAAGAAAAGGGACATTTCTAACTTTATCTACCATGAAAAGCATTTGAGTAGAAACAAGACAGTTACAGTAGAAGCCCAGCATGTTCTGTAGAGAGGAGTGTGTATGTGTGTGTGTGTGCTGATGTCAGTTGTAACCGCAGTCCCAACATGACACTGTCCAGTCCATTTAGAAAACGCCAGTCACCACTGCAGCACACACACACAAGGTATGTCGTCAGCATGACGTGTGCACAGGCGGTGTATTGGGAACATACAGTGCAGGATGTGACGCACATACACACAGAGGTTGGGCGAGGTAAGTCAATGCAAATGCTGTACAGTCTGACAGGTCAGACATGGTGACCAGAGAACATGATGTATGTGGACATGTGCACACCTGTACATGTCCTGAGCTAGTGCGTGCTAATCTTTTAACAAAATAAATATACTGCGAATGATATAGTGTAGAAGCACGACATGAAAAGTGATGATGCACATCTTGTGTTTCTTGTCACTCGTCCCGCTCCCAGTCCTGGTTCTGTCTCCCCTGCGTGTTTTCCTCAGCTCTCTTCCTTCTGGATTCTGGTTCTCTTCTCATGGAGTTGCGACGCAAGGCAGTGGGCCTTTGTATTGCAGCTTCTCTTATAATTAAGAGTGGATTAGATTATTTATTAGCTTGCCACAGAACTGTAAACACCTTGGAACAATCCCTCTGCATTCTGAGTTTAGGTTTTGTTTGCCTGGTCTGTTTATGAACTTAGTAGATTTCTCCAGAGCTCAAAGTCTTCAGAAAGGCCCTGCTCACAGTCACCTACTGTTTCCCAGCCTGCTCCGACTGCTGTCTGGCCTCCTGGTCGGCTACATAGCACCGGGTCTGCTAGCTGTCACCATCCTGCCTGCTTCCCCGTCTACCTTTCCTGCTGCTTGCACAGAATAAGAATAGATGTTGTCTCTGTAGACGGCCATCTTTTCAGGCCACTGCTCGTATTAGCCTCCCAGAGCCACTGCTTCTCTGGACTGTTTGCATAAGAAAGTGAGTTGTAACAGCAGCAATGGGAACAAGTCTTTCCTGATTTTATAAGTGAGTAAGTGCAGTTTCAGGTCCGTTGATGAGCCTGTGTAGTAATACACCGTCATTTACAACACTGCTCATGACATCTGTGTAGAGTTGTTAGTAATCACCAGAAACATCCATAAATGTTGTGTGAAGTCTTGGTTTGTCTGAGGCTGTAGCGTCCGGTGTTGCAATGAGTATCAGTGTGAGCTGTGTTATTGGTGTAAACGCAGCTGGTTCCTGCTTCTGTCAACAGTCTGTCACAGAGGCTGTACTGTAAACACACAGGCACACAGAGACACGTATGTACAGCATCATTTAATCCTGTTTGAAGCTGTGATTTATCTAGTGGATTACGGTAAATCCTTCCATAGACCCATTTTCTGCCTTGTAATAAATCAGGCTGCTCTTTGTCTTTTCAACAAGACACTATTTTTAAATCTCTTCTTAGCTGTTGGAAGTCCATAGGTCTGATGATATTGTTAATGTCTTCACGTCATCTGAAGAATTAATATGGTTTAATTCTCTTTCTAGTTCTAGATGTACTGCAGCACCATCATTTGGAAGGGCTCAGAGGTTTCTTCCTTTTTGTTTGTTTCGGGGGAAGCAATGCCCTTTGAACAGAACACAGTCATTTATTATTTTCTTTTGGTCCCTGGAAATAAACAAAAAGCTCTACAGAAATACAAACAATAAAAGATCAGATTTCTAAGCAAGATTAGGAACAATGGAAGTGGATTTACACTAAGTATAAGAGAAGAGATGACTCTTTAACAATACACCCTGCGACAAACAGATTCCCTTGTTACCCAAAAGCAGGTGTAATTATTTAGAGTAATGACATTTGGCTGTGGAAGTGACTGAAGAGGAGGAGGAGACCTGCTCTGATGGGACACAGCAGTGGTCCTACTGCTGCCTTTGCTTCTGTTAAAGACCAACTGACCAAAATAAAAGCTCGCAGTCATGGGATCTGTCTGGACAAGCTACTGATTGCTAATGTACCTTCTCTTTATTCATTTCCAGTGCTTTACCGTCCATCACATCAAACAAATGTCCCCTGCAGGCTCCTGTATCGACCTCTAAAAGCTGCCATGAAACCTGAGAGCAGAGCTGCAGCGTTAGACCTCATCTACATGGCTCATCTGAAAACAGCTTTCAAATGGGAGATCAATGGGAGATCTTCTCCATGCTAAACATTTCCTATCATGCCATGTTTGTTCCGTCTGCCCAGAGCCGGCTGACAGCAGCAGTCTTAGCAGTCTTTCTTGGCGCGTCTTGTTGGAGGGTTCAGTACATTAACATCAAGCGGCGTCAATCCATTTCCTTGTTGTTGGGCAGCAGACTGAGCTTAGGGCCAAAACAGGAAGCAGGCGCTGATTTCTTTTTTGCATTGAATCAGATTGAGTTTGTTTCCCTCCATACAGCAGCGCAGCTTACCGAACACCAGACGCTAACCTTTGGTGATACTCTGTATAATGCTTATTGCCACATGTGGATTAATCAGCTGCTGAAACTAACCCAAATGCACTCCTTGCTCCTGCTTGACTAACGTTGACCGAGTGAAGTCTGCACTCAAGTCTGCAGGTCAGAAGTCTGCAGCTCGTTTGTGGACACACTGTGTTTGATAGCCTAATAACAGCCCGACCCAACTGTCGTAGGGCGTCAGGACCGACTGTTTATCTCACATAGTGTGCCAATATAAACAACAACCGATTCATTAAATATTACAGTGATTCAGCTAATGTTAGCATGTTGACTTTTACAGCCAGCTTTGTGAAGGGGCTACCCTCTCAGGGCTGGATAGTTTTTGGTTTTACTTCCGACTTAAAACATTTATTGTATGGATGCTGATTCAGC